>NW_007728817.1:230841-233223 GCF_000696425.1 Galeopterus variegatus
AGGGGTGGGGGGAGGGGGGGAGGGGAGATGAGCCAAGCTCTACGCATTGAGAAAATCTTATTTATCTGAGTTAGTGGGTAATTAAGTTGAGTTTTGAGAGTCATGAATACAGGCTGGGAAGACCACTAAATCCACCTGAAGCAGGTAGCGTGGAAGGTCAAGGGAAAGGGAAAGGGTTGGCTCCTGAGAAATATGGAGTGACATGAGGACTAAAGGCAGAGGGATTGTTAGGAGTACCTTATGTGGGAGCCATGAAGAGGAAGTGTGTTGAGGAAAAATTGACAATAGTAAGCACTCAGAAAGACCAGATTGAGGCCAAAGATATTGACAGAATGGCTAAGAGTCATATCAGGTGGGGACACAAGAGGGATGAGCCAAGGGTTTGGTCATTAAAGAAACAAATCTGTCATGCAGACTGGGATTTGGGACGTGTGCTGTGTGTGAAAGAGAAAACAGGGAAGGGAATGAGGAGGTTCCAAGAGGAGAGGGCTGGGCACACATGGGGGCATACGTGGAAGGTGGGGTGGGGAGGGAATGCTGAGGTCTCTGAGTGAGAAGTGGAAATGGCAACCGCTAGAAAGCTAGAGGCGTGAAATGGGAGAGCAAAGCCCAGGGAGGAAAGGCAGCTGTCCACAAGTGATTCTCAACCAGGATGGGGGCGGGTGGATTTCACCTGAGGGGGGGGCTGTGGGTATGGACCCCCAGCTAGGCCTATCAAAACATCAGAGGGGGGAGCAGTGTTCTGCTCAAAATAATTTTGTTAATAAAGCCAGAAAACAAAAGCAAACAACAACCACAACAAACAACCCCAAAGGGTGATTTTGATAGGCCCACCTGGGGTCCTGCATCCTCGGGGGAGAATCGCGGGTGGAAGGGGAGAGTGCAGAGCGGGGCAGAGAAGCAGGGCACGAGTAGATGGCGCACGTGGGTCGGGATCGATGGAGGCATTAGAGAGTCACGACTGCCAGAGGTGGGAGAAAAGGTCCTGTCGGACCAGGATGAGTGACAGCGGAGTATGACTTCTGTCAAGGGTGGGGAGTGCAGTGCCAATGCCTGGGTCCTAGATTTGAGGACTAGGTTGTAGAGTGAGGCCGATAGAGGAGGGAGCAGTTACCCAGAAGAAGACAGGCTGTGTGGGTGTGATCGGAGGGCAGTGCCTGGGTGGTCACAGGGAGGGAAGCGGCAGAGGGTGTTAGAGACCACATGGAAGCAGAGCATGCTGGAAGGAGATGAGGAATGAAGGAGAGGTGGCGGACACCAAAGGAGAATGAGGTTGTAGAGGTAGAGCGGAATGAGGCTTTAGAGGTAGTGGCACCTTAGAAACGTTGGGGATCACTGTGTCAATGAAGTGCGTGGAGAGATGATGAAAGTCAGGGGGAACGACTCTGAGACAGGAAACCACCATCTCCCAGATGGCAGAACCGAGAAGGTAGGATGGTTAGGGGTGAATGAGGACAGCAGATGGACTCAGTACAGCACGTTGGGGGCAAAGATGCTCGCCATGGTGGCAGCAGGGAGGGCACGTCAGGAAGGAAGCCGACATGAGGGAAAGGACTCCTGAGTTCAGCGACTGACTCGGAGGTGGCAGGGGAAGTACAACTGGGTGTTACAGGTGAGGCAGAGGGTTCTGGAAGGCAACTTCAGGAGACAGTGCTGTGGAAGGGCACTCAAGGTTTGAATTTCCATCCAGCATGAAAATAGAGGGGTGTTAGAGTTGAGTATCCATCAGGGTGGTGTGTGGGACCCTGCTGAGTTAGTAGAGTTAATGGGAAAAGATAGGGACAGGAAGTGGATTAGAGGGGCAAGAACCTCATGAATTTTGTGGGGCTCAATGTCACTAAAGGGGCTAGTGTGAAAAATGTGAAGGGGGAACACAGTTCCTAAAATGGGGTTGTCTGCAGATCTCAGGGGCCAAGGCCGTGCTATGGTGGTATCAAGTCTGGAAAGTAAGAATATTTTAGGGGAAGAGAAGTTAAAGTGTAGTAAAGTAGCAAGTGAGGTAAAACCCCTAAAGTCTGTGGTAACTATTTCACCAAATGGAAAGATATAAAAGAAGAAAGTTGATAGAGGGATACTGTAAAGTACAGCCAACCTATACGGAAAGTAGTGGCAGAAATCACTGGAGATTAGGATTTTAAAAGCAAATGGTTTTAATAGTGTAAAATTCACAATCATGAGCATTACACATTGGTTAAACTACATTAAATGTGGTCTCCAACAAAATTAGCAGAGCAAACATGGACAGAAATATTGAATATAACAAAATTTGAATTAAGGGGACAGTACCCATTTTAAATCTTCCTACAAAAAGTTAGAGTTAGGGACCGGCCCAGTGGCGCACTGGATAGTGTGCCGCTTGGGAAGCGCGGCGGCGCTCCCGCC
>NW_007728817.1:233398-249105 GCF_000696425.1 Galeopterus variegatus
TGAGGGTTGCGATCCCGTTGCCGGTCCCCGGTCCGGTACGGGGGCAACACTGAGGGTTGCGATCCGTTGCCGGACACGGAAAAAGACAAAAGACAAAAAAAAAAAAAAAGTTAATCAATTTAGGGCCGGCCCGGTGGCGCACTGGATAGTGCGCCGCTTGGGAAGTGCGGCGGCGCTCCCGCCCGAGGGTTCAGATCCCACATACAGACCGGTTTCCGCTCACTGGCTGAGTGAGGCGCGGGAGCAACACCGAGGGTTGCGATCCCGTTGCCGGTCCCCGGTCCGGTACGGGGGCAACACTGAGGGTTGCGATCCGTTGCCGGACACGGAAAAAGACAAAAGACAAAAAAAAAAAAAAAGTTAGAGTTAGTAAGATGAGTAGTGTTACCCATTTAAACTTGATCCCAAGGAAACACAAAAAGTGTATCAAAAGAAATTGTTAGGGAATTTGGTGGCTACCTGAAAGCTCAGCAGAAAATAATTTGATAACTGGTTAAGAATCAGGTGAATAAATTGTGATATAGAGATAAATTTGTGAAGCAGAGTCTGAAAGGACAGCCTGATCAGCAGTCCTCAGAAAGTCAGTACTTCTGATAGCCAAGGATGCAGGTGAGTATGTTGGACACTAAGGGGAGGAAAATGTTTTGAGCACTGAGACCAGGTCAAGGAGGAAGCTCACACACATTCACCTGGTGTATCCATTTCAATGACGGACAGACAATGAACAAGGCCTGGGTGGTACCAATAGAGCAGGGTTTTTTTGGTTTTTTTTTTTTAAGGCAAAAAGCAAAAATGTATGGGTATGCAATGTTAAAGTTGCATTCTGGAGAGATGGGATTATTTAGATAGAGTCAGCAATAAAAATTAGGGATATTGATGACGATGACTGGGTAAAAAAGGGACATCAAATAGGATAGAAAGATGGCTTAAAAGGGAATGACAGAAATTTCAGAGCATTTGAAGAAAGGTACAAGATGAATGAGTATGGGAATAAGGTGGCCTCAGACTGGGAATCCTGGTAGATCTCAAACTGGGTCAAATGGTAGGAAAATTAATTTTAAGGTAAGCCTGAAATTCTAGTGAGAAAGGCAGGAAAATGATAGTTGAAGAGTAATGTTCTAATCCTCCTAGTTTTTATTATTTAAGTGAAAAAGCAGATTAAATGCTTTGCTTAGAGGAATGCAAAGTCTCATCAAGGTTCATTAATATAGATCTCAGTGAGGGGGTGGAGGTGAGTCAAAATAAAAACTCTTAAATAAGTCCTTCTTAGCTGAAGTTGTGAATTTAGTACAGAAGGCCAAAAGATAATATGGTTAATATTGAACAAAGTAATGGATGGGAGACTACACATTCAGAGAAAAGTTCTGAGTCCATCAGATTGTTATTGGTAGATTAAGTTAAGATGGCACTTTAAGGAACTGTAGGCATAAAGCTGAGGACTGAATTACACATGAAAGAATTATGAATTGTTATATGGCAGGCAGTATTCCTAATGAAAAATAGAGAAAAGAAACTCACGTACAGGTACTGTTAAAGTTGATCTTAGTATGGATATTTTCTATTAAAGACTGTTTTAAAATGAGCTATTTACATCTGTTGAAATAATTCCAGATAATGAGAAGTAAACAATAAAGCCTGGTAGTCCAATAGTAAAAGCAATATAGGGATTAGAATGGTTCTGAATACGTAATGTAATGTAAAAGCAATATAGGGATTAGAATGGTTCTGAATACGTAATGTAATAAAAAAAAAATAGGCAGAGGCATCAAAGAGGTCCAAATTGGGGAATAATGGTAGAATGTTGCATATGTAGTATATATTGTTACTGGTACAATAAATATTCATATAGAAAGTTGTTGAATGACAATGGATGCTAAGAAGGAATGTGACACTGAAGGCTTTTCTAAAATTTTTTGGGTAAAGGAATAATTCTTAGAGGATGAAAGATAGTAGGACTAATTAAATTGAGACATGATGTCAATAACTGTCTCAAGAAATTGCTTTGAGAGGTGTTTTGGTTAACGTTGGATTAAAGCAAATTTTTTCAGATACGGTTGATTTTTGTACATTTATTAAGTAAGGAGGAGTGGGAAAGCTTGAAGACAGAGCAAAGAAAAGAATAATTGATGGAACAACTTTCTGGAGTTGTGTGTGTCTTTTGAACTGTGGGAGATTTGATTTTAAAGAGGGTAAAGGGAGAAGGTGGATAGTTCCAGAATTAAATAGCAGCTTCTACTTAGTATTTACTATGTGGCACTATGCTAAGCACCTTACTTATTTCATTCCATTTTATTGTTATAACAATCTTACCAGGCTTATACAAATTAACTTGTCCAAGATCACAGTCAGTCTGTAGCAGGGCCTGAATTTAAATCCTCATCTGTCTATAAAACCTATATTCCTTCCTGTTATGCTATACTGTTTTGAAGTTGAAGGAAATCACAACCAAGAATTTCTATTTTTTTTTCCTGTGATTTTAGGGAAAAAATATTTTTCTGAAATGAAACATGTAGAGATAATGCATAGATTTTGAGGAAACTGGTAAAATTTGAAATATCTGCAATGGGAAAATGCAAAAAAGAAAGAATGTGTAAAAGATTCTTATTACCATCTATGCCCTGGTATTTCACTTCTTTTATTACATAGCAAAGACGCTGGATTGGCCATGGTTAAAAATTTGAGAATTTCTGACAAAAACTAAAGAATAGAAAGGAGTTTGTTTTTAAGCAGATATATGACAGGTCAAATATAAATTGACTACTAACAAAATTTTAAAAGTCCAAGTGTTGAGACAGGATTCCATTTCTTTTCTCCAAGATGCATTGACAAGAGTTTATAACTACATTCTAGCACTGATCAGGAAATCCCTTGAGTTTAACATAAAAGAAAGAAAATTCTCTAAATGCCAAAATTTTGTAAACAAAAATCAAACAAACCATCAAGCAAAAGTCCATAGCCAGCAGACCAAAGGTTGAAACCTCTGGGCTAATTTGTAAAATCTGTTTAAAAAGAAATGAACTCAATGAAGAGGAGTGGGAAAGCCTCCCCTGTTCTTCCTCTCTTGGTGGAAATGCTTTCTGCTGTTGTTGTTTTCCTGTACTGTATGTAATTTCTGTAATTTCAATATCGTTGTTTTGTGTGTTTTGGTATTGTAAATGTGTACTTATTGCATTCTGTTAAAAACACTCCCTGGGGTGTGAGGCACCTGAGTTATCAGTTATCAAAGTGAACCTGGGGAAATGGGAGGAGCTAGTGTTCTCATCTGGGAAGGGCTTAATTCTTCAATGGATTTAGCATTTCATTTCCCTCTGAAACTGAAAAGTAATGGTATCCCATAAAAAACAGAAACTTGGTGAGAAGTACCATAGTGGGAAGAATTCTGAAACAAGGAGGGATGGCTACTGGATAAACTGACGAAGTGGAAAGTCTCCCAGGATAATGGCAGAAGCCAAGGGGTACATTAAGACTGGGCCCAGATAATAGTTTGGAACAAAGGTAAATAAAACTAGCTTTATTTAAGAGTATATCCAGCTTAATTATTGGCTAGTGTACACACTTCAGACAAATCTAACCAGAGAGAAAAAAAGACCAGGAGAGAAAGTGAAGCTACAAGGAAACAGAACTAGAGAAACCTCCAAAGGGATAGAGTACGTAATTAAAAGTTAAAGCCAGCTGGCCTAAAAGCTCAAAGGAGAAATACTGGAGGCCAGATAGGAAAGTGCCTTCCTACCTAGGGGGTTATGGATCCAGGTTGGCGGCAGAATAGAACTGCCGTTCTGCTTAGGGCCAGAGGGAACAACCTGGGATTCAGACGCAGCAATGGTGCCAACGTGAATCTACCTCGTGCTAGAGTCTGAGTAGTCTGGTCTATCATCCAACACAGATAAGATTGGGCAGAGGCCCCAGGAACCAACACCTAAGAAGAGAGTTAGGAGAGGAGCTAAAAGAAAGCAGGTTAAGCCCCAAATGTAACTGAATGATGACCAGGGATAACTATTTACTAGTACTTTTATGATTTCTTGTAACTCTGTAACTCCCCCAATATTTGTTAATTTTGTTAACCTCTGTTTTTCCTGTACTTACTAGTAGTAAAAATTGTTTAAAACATAAATGTGAATGTGTGTGCTTATTTCTGTGAAAATTGGGTAATGGTTGTGAGTGTTCTGCAGTGAATATAAGAAGAACTCAGGCAGGAAAGTGGGGAAAAGAAATCAAGTAAAACAGATACCTGACATTCAGAAGAGACAGGTCACAGACCTTCCCAAATTCCCAAATTTGTAAATTCTACTGTTGACACTAGCAGTTGGCTGTCTCTTAGGGCCATTTTTTTCCCCCACAAAGATTGCATATGGGTCAAGTATAGAATTTCAAAGCCTTTCTCAAATGTGGATACACAGCAGTTGGCTAAAGTACTCATTAGGCTGAGACATACTTTCAGACATACTTTCAGACACCAGCCTTAAGCTATAGGACCTTTGAAAATGATGTATTTTAAAGTGCCAATGATCTACTAAATAGCCAACTTTTTCCAGGATGCCCTGGAAAGAAACATCAGAGATACTTTATAGGAGACAGCAGGTATACGAACTCTCACTAGAGGTTACAGTGTTCCAACAGAAAGCCTGAGTTCCTTTTTGGGCTACCACTGTATACATTCAGTTTCTCTTTTGAGATTAAATGTCTGGCAAATTTTACTCTGAGACAGTTTTAAAATTATTATTTCCACAGCAGTAACCAATTTTATATATACATATATACATACATACATATATATATATATATATATATATATAAAATTATCATTAAATTCTGAAAAAGAAGAATATTCTACAACCCTGAACATTTGTCCCCATTCTGTAAGAGCATTCTTTTTTTTTTTTTTTTTGTCTTTTTCCGTGTCCGGCAACGGGATCGCAACCCTTGGCGTTGCTCCCGTGCCTCGCTCAGCCAGTGAGCGGGAACCGGTCCGCACATGGGATCCGAACCCTCGGGCGGGAGCGCCACCACGCTTCCCAAGCGGCGCACTATCCAGTGCGCCACCGGGCCGGCCCAGTGTAAGAGCATTCTTAACCACATAAGTATTCCCTCCCTTCTGTTGTTATTACCTGCTGTAGGGTCATCATTGGGCAAACGAACAAGAGTATAACATATTCCTGGTTGATTATAAGTGAGGCTAGGGGCTGGGATACAACATAGCACTTCACAGGAATCTGATGGTTCCATCTGCACTGTCACTTTCTCCAGTAGCTGGTCATTGAGAGTATTGGTACAGTCAAACTGAAAAGTCAGCAAATGGAAAAGTTGTGAAAGATAAGAAGTGTTTTCAAGCAAGTTGTTTCTTCCCACTCATAACCCACGACCTTCCCTCTCTAAGCAGCATTGAGTCTTCTCCAAAGATTTTTCTTTAGGCAACAGGAACAGCTTTATTCCTGAGGTCTTTTTGTTTATATTATTCATCAGTTTTTTCTCTTTCCTGAGATTGAGCTCTACCAAACAAGATGGTAGAAGTCTGATGGCTTTCAAATCTGCATTCTCTGAATAAACCACTTAATTTACCCTTATGTTAAATGATGTTTTTAAATAAGTTATACTTTGTGTTGTTCAACTTCTTCAGACATTTCAGTTTTATGTCCTTTTAGATTTTTTTTTTTTCCTTTTTGTCTTTATTCGTGACCAGTAACGGGATCGCAACCCTCGGTGTTGCGCCCGTACCGTGACCGGCAATGGGATCGCAACCCTCGGTGTCGCACCTGCACCATGCTCAACCAGAGAGTGGACCGGTCTCTATATGGGATCCGAACCTCGGCGGGAGCGCCACCGCGCTACCGAGTGCGCCACCGGGCCGGCCCAGATTTTAACAATCAAAAGTTACAAGTCAAATGAGAGGATCTCTATAGTGCTGGTATTCAGAAAGAAAACCAGAAATGCTGCCAAATTAATTCTCTATAAAAAGCACTAGAATCATAAGCTAAAAGGGAAACTGGCATTTGTCTCAAAGCAGTGCAGTTTATACTAAGTTCCTACAGGAACCAAGAGTACTTATCTCACCTGGAACACTATGTGATTGGTAAACATGTGCTTGATACATCGAAC
The DNA here is from genome assembly GCF_000696425.1 of Galeopterus variegatus. Classification (NCBI taxonomy): domain Eukaryota; kingdom Metazoa; phylum Chordata; class Mammalia; order Dermoptera; family Cynocephalidae; genus Galeopterus; species Galeopterus variegatus. The sequence continues at coordinate 239,492 of NW_007728817.1, forward strand.
AAAATATTCTGTCTCTGCTTCTGTAAGTTGAACGGGCTCAGAAGATTTGAACAAGGGTCCTATATCCATAAACTCAGGAATGGCAGCCAATTGTTCTATCAAGAAAAAAGGAAAGAAGAGAAGGAAGGAAGTAAGATATGAAGAAGGCAGGGAAAGAATTTACTCCAAATGCCTAAAATGTTTTAGTTTCCATAACCTTACTATTAATCAAACACTCAACTAATGTCCCCAAGCTTTAGTGAAATAATCTAAGTTAAGTGAATTTATATACTGAATTACTAAAAGCAAAAAAAAAAAACTAAATTCCCAATTTCTTAAGATTTGAGTTCTCCGTTAACCAACAAGATAAAGATAAGAACAACATTCACAGTTGGTAAGGTGGCAACTGGAAATTGAAAAGTTCTATTGACTCTGGGTAGCCCCAGCAACTATAACTGTATGATCTTCAGGCATACAATGATTTCCTATACTGAGAATTAATCAACTTGAATAAAAGTAGTGGACTTTACTTTATTTACAATGCCTACGGGCAAAGATTATTACTTTAATCAATCAAATCATCTTACCTTGGAAAATGTCTTGCCTGGAAGGAGCCAACTTCTCTGGCTTAGTAGCAACAAGTGTGATTTCTACCAAGACAGATATAAGCAATCACTATCAAGCTAACAATGCAGACAGAAGATGAGGGCAGAAACGTCTAGAATATGTAGAATGAGCTATTGCTAAATAATACCAATAGGTTCTCTGTCACCTTTTTGGTGGGGGACGGCTCTCAAATTAAAATGTACTTAGTGAATGTATGTTGTGAAGTAATAAAGCAAGCCCCTAAAAATACAGAATTTGCTTTAAATGGACTGGGATGTACAAAAAAAAAAATTCATAAAAGGAGGAACAATTTATAAAATAAACCTCATGATTGACATGCGAAAAATCACTGTATATCAACAGAAAAACTGAAAATGTTGAAAATTAAGCATATGATCTTTCATTCCCAGTTCTGTGTTATAACAAGTAAATACTTTCTTCCTTTCTCTTTCTTTTTTTGAGTTTTAAAGTTAGATATTCTTTGGAAATATTTTATGATCTTGTTCCATGCATTCTTTCAAGACAAACCTCCGCTAGTGGGGCTGGCCAGTTCGCTCAGTTGGTTAGAACGTGGTGTTGACAACGCCACGATCACGGGTTCAGATCCACGAACCCGCCAGCCACCAAAAATAAATAAATAAATAAATAACTTTGGCTGGCCAGTTACTCAGTTGGTTAGAGTGCAAGCCTTGTAATGCCAAGGTCAAGGGTTTGGTTCCCTATGTCAGCCAGCCACCAAAAAACAAAGAAAAAAACAACAAAAAAAACCCCTGCAATAGTAAAATTAATTAACTTTTATTTCCAACTTCAGGAAATAAAAATATGAGCTGACAGCAGTATTACTGCTATGAGTTACACAGTGGCAACTAACTTCAAATGCTGTGTAAAACTTTGCATTAAAAAAAAAAAAGAAAAAACTTTCATCTTGGGACACATTTCATATTCCTGCTTTTATACAAAAACCAGGAGGATTTTTTAAAAACCCTAATAAAAAAATCATCTATCTTAGATCTAAAAGATTTAGAAATAAGGAGTGACAATTAAACAAACAAAACAAGTATTAGAGGGCCAGCCAGTTAACTCAGTTGGTTAGAGTGCAGTCTTGTAATACCAAGGTCAAGGATTTGGATCTCCTTATCAGCCAGCCACCAAAAAAACCCCAAAACAAACAAACAAAACAAGTATTACAGAAAATATGCTATTTTCCAGTTTCCAAATTTTCTAGTTTTCTAAATTTTCTAGTTTAGAAAACATGGTAATATTTACTAATTTTGCAAAACTACTTGTACACAGAAAAGTTAACTGTTCCCATCACCTGCTTTCTGTTCAAAGACAGGAGCCATGGCAAGAGGAATTGACTTCATGTCAAAGGGTTTTTCTGAAGGCTCCAGCGTGTACTGGTGTAAGGCTTTTTCCATCCCTGGTACAGAGACTGTTAGACCTGTGAAACAGAGAGAGAGAAATCTCAGCAGTATAACCTCTTGCCAATTCCAGGATCAGAGAGGCCCAGAACTGTAATATTTATTTAAACTTTCTGAAGGAAGAGAAAAATATAATCACAGACTTTATAACCTAAATAATTAAAAATAAAGTCTATTATATAAAACTGTCTTATAAATTTATAAACTACCTTATTTCCTTCAAGGAAACATGGGAGCAGAGAATAAAAATTTTCAACAATATATAAGTACCTCCCAGAAAAGAAAGCAACTTAGCCATGTGGGAGAAATGACAGCATAAGAAAAGGGAAAAAAGGTAAATTCATTTAAGAGGGAGTTAAAGGAGAAACAGGAATAAGCAATAGTCTTTAGGCCCTTATATACTTTAAGAAATATACTCTTATAGATTGTTTCATAGGAATTACCATTACCAAATTAGAAAATATCTTGTGAACAGAGGTTTCCCTGGAAATAGAAGCGCATTCAAAGAAAAAAACCAAGAATTTGACTACTGCAGTGAGCTCATATGCAAATCATGATCAAATATGCTTCCAAAACACCATTTAGGGAACAAGGGTGTATTCATCTACGTTCTTGGCTTTCACTGACCATTGAAGATATACGTGGCATTCAGTGCCATCTGCCTCTGCTGCAGAACATTCAGATAGAAGGTAGCTCTGTCCCGTACCTCATCATCAGTATCCATCATACACCTGTCCAGGGGAAACAGAATAGGCATGTCACAGTACCCCAAAGGTTTCCAATAGCTTTACCACCACACCTAAAGGACACAACTTAGGTCATCTGATACCACCTTTATAAAAGAGTTCAAAAATAGCCAAAAGTGGCTCCTAAAGTCTCCACAAATCTTGGGTACTGTTCTGAATTCCTAAAGAAACATCGTTATGAATCAGAAGCACTACATAAATAGGTATTAAAATAAGTAGGAAGAACACAATAACAAGACAGCAGTTTGGAGTCTATTTTTGGATCTACTATTACATTACCCTCATGAAAACTTAGACTTTTCTATAATTAAAAAATGGGAATATTATACTTTCCAAGGATACTAAAAAGATAAATAGCATTCAGAATCCAGGCATTGTTATTACTCAAATGGCAATTTGTTTTATTTAAACCAGCCAGCCTTTGTCTTACAATTTATCTGCTTCAATTACAAGATGCAATCACAGAGTGTTTGCTAAAGCAAATCTTTTCCTTATCAAATAGGGCATCATGGACACCATGAAAAGCTAATATTTTCAACTCTGCATAGTAAATTGCCTAAGATCTCTTTGAAGTTAGCCCCCATTGTACAAATTGAGGTGTACATATTTAAGTAATTTCTCAAAATCATACAAGAGAAAACCAAGTTGAAATTTCCATGTACCTAGCACATACATAATCACTAGAAAGAAAAAAAATGCCATTTGCCTCTGACTTGCTCAGCTCTATTCTCTGGCCCTGCAATGCATCTAATACGGTGTAATGAGAATTCTGCTATTTTGGGCCTGCCCGGTGGCGCACTGGATAGTGCGCCGCTTGGGAAGCGTGGCGGTGCTCCCGCCCGAGGGTTCGGATCCCACATACAGACCGGTTCCCGCTCACTGGCTGAGCGAGGCGCGGGAGCAACACCGAGGGTTGCGATCCCGTTGCCGGACCCGGAAAAAGACAAAAAACAAAAAAAAAAAAAAAAGAATTCTGCTATTTAGCTATATGGCATTCTTCTTATTTTTTTTTAAAAGACATTCTTTTACTTACCTTTGTAAGAGAACAAGGATGCTTGGGAGAAGACTCTCATTCTGAGCCCCAAATTTAGCTAAAGCACTCACAGCAGCTATAATGAAGCACAGAATGAAACAGGTTGCGATCCCGTTGCCGGACACGGAAAAAGACAAAAGACAAAAAAAAAAAAAAAAGAATTCTGCTATTTAGCTATATGGCATTCTTCTTATTTTTTTTTAAAAGACATTCTTTTACTTACCTTTGTAAGAGAACAAGGATGCTTGGGAGAAGACTCTCATTCTGAGCCCCAAATTTAGCTAAAGCACTCACAGCAGCTATAATGAAGCACAGAATGAAACAACATAAACATTTGGTTTCTCATAGTTAATCAACAGTCATTCAGAGAAAGAAGTGTCCCCATGTTCAGTGGATATAAACTCTCCTATTTTATTGAGGGTTTCTTGATCTTATTTCTTTGATACATTTCAGCATAAATAGAATTCTGCAGGCCCAAGAGAGCTCTGAATAGAAAAATCCTCCATGCATGGAAAAATAATCATATATTTTTGGTATGTGCTATATATCCACTCACCATAACCCTTTATATATCACACTGATATGATACAGGTTATTGAGCTCTAATCTCAAACAACCACCCTCAAGCATAAAAACAACTCCATTATTAAAATTCTTTCCATTCAACAAAGATACATTGCTCACCTAACTTTTATCAGGAATTGAGCTATGTGCTGGGGGTAGAAAAATAAAAGACATGGTCCCTGACCTTAAAGAGTTATACTCTAGTGGGATACACAGGTAAGTAAAGAGATAATTACACCATAGCATAGCAAGCCCATGGGAGCATTATAACCAGGATACTATATGAGTGCAGAGAAGGGAACTTAAATGAGAATTGGTGGTGGTGAAGTAAGATAAGGAGTTGACACATTACTTGAGCTAAATTTTGAAGAACAAGTAGAGTTAGCCAGAGGGAAAAGGTAGAAAAAGTATTAAGAGTATTAGAGGCAGAGAGAATAACAAGTACAAATGCCCTCTGTCCACGAAAGAAAGCATGGTACATTACTGCACACAGTTGAGCAAGGCTGAGCACAGGGCCTGTGTTGAGAGCAAGAGGAGGCAAGCAAGAGCCTATAAGTAAAACAAAAATAGGCTATTGTCTACCCTCAAAGTTACTATTAAAGGATATTAAATACAGTATAAATTTATGTATTTGAAAGATCATTTTTTAGCAGAATGTGAAGGATTGGACATGTGTAAGACTAGAAGCAGTTAGACTAGTTAGGCATGTGAAATGGATGAGAGTCTAAATCAGCATCCATGAAAATAAAAAAGAAAATGAAGAAATATCATGGAGACAGAATTGACAGAACTTTGCTAAAGATTAGACGGAGTTGTAAAACAGTGGAATAAATTTCTGTCTTCACAATGGAGCAAACGATAAAGGTGAGGATTTCAGTTTTGGGATAATTTGAATTCCAGGTTGAATTTGAAGTACCTTAAGTAGCTGGACACATAAGTTCAGGAAAGAGACAGGACTGGAAAGTCAAAGCCCATCAGCAGAGGTCCGAAAATGATCACCAGGAAGAATATGTACATTGAGAAGACAAAACCCTAAGGAGAACTAATATTTTAAGGAATGGGCCTAGGAAGAGAAGCTCTATAAATAAGACTGAGGAGTGACAGAAAAATGTAGGCTATTATGAAAACCAAGGGAAGAGAGGGTTTCATGAAGTGTTTAGTCAATAGTACTCCAATTGAGTGGTGGACAAAGATAAGAACATTAAAGTGTCTAATTTGATTTTCCAACTAGTTTATAAGCAGCTAAAAAAAAAAACAGCTTCAGAGGATTTTTAAGGGAGACAGATTATATCGAGTTGAAGAGAAAATGGCAAATAAGTTCATGAAGGCAGCTTGTAATGGCTATTTCAAGTTTATTTCAGAGGGGAAGGAAAGTATAGAGTTAGTAGCTAGTGAGAGGGAGGATTATAAGAGGGTTTACATTTTTAACAGGAGAGATTTGGACCTGTTCATATGCTAAGGGATAGGAATGATTAGAGAGGAGAGTCACTTTATAGACACACACACAAATTCAACATACATTCATATGATAAGCCATCATAGTATTCCTAACACACTGAAAGTCAAGGGTTATTTGTCTTTAAGCTAAGGCAAAAATTAGGATGGAAACTGGAGTACCAAGAAAAAGACATATACCTGGGCCATAAGTATGCTCCAAGATCTCACCGTCAAGTAGATCTTGCAACTTTATTTTCCAATTTCATTATCACCCTCTTAAGTATTTCAAAAGACCTGCAGTTATATCATTATCAGTGTTCCAATGACTTACCAGCTCTGACAGCCTCATTCTCTAGGACGACCCTATTAAAAATAAAGCGTATATACTTGGAGGGGACAGGCGTTCTGGGGCCCTCTTTGCCCAACAAGTGTAGAATTTTAGTAGCCAGAACAGTGTGTTCACAGTCCTCAATGAATTCACAGAGGTGGGCTAGACCTGCTTCTTTACTCTCAGGGTTCTCCTCCACAATGCTGATTATGCAGTCCACAATGGCCCGCTTGTACTCAAAGCCTCCCTGGCGAAAAAGAACATAAAACTGTCATTATTCTAAGGACTCATTTGGGAGAAATGTTTATATGTCAAGGGTCAAGCTTGTAATATTTAAATTTTATTTCCCTCCCTTTATGAAAAAAAATAAGTGTTTCTCCTTCTAACTGGGAAAGCAAAGCAATAGCACATGTTTAGGAATGATAAGATAGCAACTAGAATTAAGTATACTACTTCAGAGGACTGAGCTGATAAAGAAATCACTTAAAACACTATGGTATTTAATGGCAATCACAAGGAGTTAAGAGAGAAACTTCCTATGATTAAAAAATAGTCTACCTACATCATCTCGGAGCATGTTGGAAAGGAAAGTCATCATTACGCTGTGCTTTCGAGGGTATTTCTGACAGAGAGCACTAATAGCCTGTACAACCACCACCTGTAAAAAAACAAACAGAACATTCACCTTTATAATGACTATATAATCACTGCCTATAAAAAGCAAACTCAGAAAGAACATTCATTCTTATAACTTTAGTTGCTAAGCATACTTTTTCTTTTAGTGCAAGCTAAGAAGGTACTATAGTTACTTAAAACGACAATAATGGTTCTTCATGAAAGATAAGCAAGAAGACCCCAAAAGAAAACAAAAAGCAATGTAAATTGCAGGTCATTAGAGAGATCCCATAGCTCTGCTCCAAGCAAATAAGCACATAAAATTTTTTTTAGAGTAAACAGTAAAGATTAAACAAAACAAAACAAAACAAAACAAAAAAATACTTGAATAAACTGATTTCCATAGAAGAAATGAAGAACACTATCCAGGAACTACTTCATAAAATGGTTTCTAGGGGAATTTTACCACAACTTTGAAGACCAGTGTCAAGAAGTGTGAAGGGTGTAAGATTTTATTCTACTTGCAGCTAACAAATTAACCTGCCATAATTTCATGGAAGCTGGTAGAAAACATGAGTCTCCTGGGTCAGAGATGAAAGACAGTTAATTACTCACAGCAATAGCAAGAGCCAGAATATCACCATTTTGAGGCCAGTTTCCTGAGACCTAACTCCCATAGGAGAACGTAAAGAGAGCCAGATTAAGACAGCCTGGATCCGTGGTAGGTTGCATTACAGGATTTACACCCTGAGGTATGAAACGTGAGTATTTTACAGTGGGGGGTAAGCATGCCTTTCCTTTGTTCTGAAGGAAACATTATTATACTGGACAGTAAGAATGTTTACTTTTTGATACAGAGGTAGCACTATCTGTATTTTCTACAGCTGTAAAGAAACTTGTCTTTTACTTTGGAGTAAGACACTGTCTCTTCTAAGGCTGGAAGATATCTTGTACTACATAAAGGGAACAAAGCTGGGATAATAGGAAACTAAGGGCACTTAGTCCTAACTTGCAAGATTTGCAGAAATGCAAAGAAACCATGGAGAATTGAGATCAGATAGTACCAAATCTATATATACTGTTTCAGAGCATGGAAAGTGAAAGAAAATCTATAATTTTTTTATGAAACAATAATACCTAAACCTAATAAAGACAGTATACATGTACAGAAAGAAAAATTACAGACTGAAATCATTTATGAATATTGATATAAAAGTTCTATGTAATACATTAGCTAACAAGACTCCAACACTATATTAAGAAAATAATATACCATGATGAAATGAGATTTATACCAAGAAAGCAAAGATGGTTCAACATTAGAAAATTGATTAATATAATCCATCATATTAATGAGTTTAAGGAGAAAAATTATATCCAAAATGTTGAAAGCCTTTGACAAGATCCATTACCTAGCCCTAACAAAAATTCTTGACAAGGGCCGGCCCGGTGGCGCACTGGAGAGTGCGCTGCTTGGGAGCGCGGCGGCGCTCCCACTGAGGGTTCGGATCCCATGTGGAGACCGGTTCCCGCTCACTGGGCGCGGTGCGGGCGCGACACTGGTTCCCGCTCACTGAGCGTGGTGCGGGCGCGACACCGAGGGTTGCGATCCCGTTGCCGGTCCCCGGTACGGGCGCAACACCGAGGGTTGTGATCCCGTTACCGGTCAGTAAAAAAGACAAAACGGAAAAAAAAAAAATTCTTGACAAAATAGGAATGAATGCATACTTCCATAACGTAAACATATATACCTTAATCCTAATACCAGCACATTACTTAATAGAGTACCCTGAGAGGCATTCTCATTAAGGTCAGAAATAATGCAAGGATGCCACTATCTCCACTATTATTTAACATTATTTGGGAGATATTAGCCAATGCAATCAGATAAGAGAAAACAGAGGAATAGGAATTGGAAAAGACAAAACTGTCTTATTTTCAGATGACATGATCATATACCTGAAAACCCTAAAGAATCAATGATAAAACTAATATCAGGAAAATAATTCAGGAAGGTAGAATATATAATTAATATAAAAATTAATATTCACATAGATGAATAATAACCAATTAGAAGATATAATGGATTAAAAAACATCTATAATAGCAACAAAAAAATAAAATATTTAGGAATAAGCATTTAAAAAACACTCAAAACTAATACAAACACACATAAAACGTTACTGAAAGGCATAAGAGTAGATTAGAACAAATTAAAAGACATCCCTCATTCTTGGTTACGATGTCTCGACATCATCTGTTCTCCCCTAAGTTGACTTATAAATTTAATGTGATCCCAATAAAAATAACAATAAGATTTTTTATGAAGCTAGACAAGTTGATACTAAAGTTCATAAGAAAAATAAACATGTAAGAATAGCCAGGAAAACAATGAAAATAAACAGTTATGATGGGAGTCTAACAGATATTAATACATCCTAGGAAGTGTTTATATTTAAAATAATGTGGATTCCAAGATGGCGACAGGTCTGGAGAGGGGCGCCAGAAGACAGCGTGAGCCTGAGAAGTGTGCGCTGAGCTGCCAGAGTGCTATCTGCATTTCCAAGAGCAACAAAAAATGAATAAGTCTTTGAACAACTAAACTACAACTATAAAAAAAGCAACTACAGACTCGAAGTTTAGGGCTGACACAAAAGAAGATTCCTGAGAGCGCCCGAGCCGCGCCGCCGACCGAGTAAGCAGCCCTAGGCGGCAGAGACCAGAGACCAAAGACGGGGTCCACACCAACGCAGAAACAGAGAGAGAGCCGCCGGGATGGTCCAGCTCTGTGAGTGACCCACAGCCCAGCCCTGCTTACGAGGCAGACCCCCGTCCGGCTTCTGCCTGCCACACCAGACCAGCCACTGGCCCCAGGGCTGCCTCCC
>NW_007728817.1:250105-278037 GCF_000696425.1 Galeopterus variegatus
GAGAACTACAAACCACTCCTGAGAGAAATTAGAGAGGATACAAGAAGATGGAAAGATATCCCATGCTCTTGGATTGGAAGAATCAACATAGTGAATATGGCCATACTACCCAAAGTGATATACAAATTCAATGCAATCCCCACCAAATATCAATGACATTTTTCTCAGAAATGGAAAGAACTATCCAGATATTTGTATGGAATAACAAAAAAACACGCTTAGCCAAAGCAATGCTGAGCAAAAAAAAATAAAGCTGGAGGCATAACACTACCTGACTTTAAACAATACTACAAAGCTATAATAACCAAAACAGTATGGTACTGGCACAAAAATAGACACACTGATCAATGGAACAGAATAGAGAATCCAGAAATCAACCCACACACTTACTGCCATCTGATCTTTGACAAAGGCACCAAGCCTATTCACTGGGGTAGGGACTGCCTCTTCAGCAAATGGTGCTGGGATAACTGGATATCCATATGCAGGAGAATGAAACTAGACCCATACCTCTCACCGTATACTAAAATCAACTCAATATGGATCAAGGATTTAAACATACACCCTGAAACAATAAAACTTATTAAAGAAAACATAGGAGAAACACTTCAGCAAATAGGACTGGACACTGACTTCATCAATATGACCCCAAAAGCACGGGCAACAAAAGGAAAAATAAACAAATGGGATTATATTAAACTAAAAAGCTTCTGCATAGCAAAAGAAACAATTAACAGATTTAAAAGACAACCAACAGAGTAGGAGAAAATATTTGCAAAATATACATCTGACAAAGGATTAATATCCAGAATATATAAGGAACTCAAACAAGTCTACAAGAAAAAAACAAAACAAGCAATCCAATTAAAAAATGGACAAAAGAGCTAAGCAGGCATTTCTCTAAGGAAGATATACAAATGGCCAACAGACATATGAAAAAATGCTCAATATCACTCAGCATCCGGGAAATGCAAATCAAAACTACACTGAGATACCATCTCACCCCAGTGAGGATGGCTAAAATCCAAAAGACTCTGAACGATAAATGCTGGCGAGGTTGCGGAGAAAAAGGAACTCTCATACATTGTTGGTGGGATTGCAAAATGGTGCAGCCTCTGTGGAAAATGGTATTGAGGTTCCTCAAACAGTTGCAGGTAGATCTACCATATGACCCAGCTATCCCACTGCTGGGCATATACCCAGAGCAATGGAAAGCATCAAGTCGAAGGTATACCTGTTCCCCAATGTTCATTGCTGCACTCTTTACAATAGCCAAGAGTTGGAACCAAAGGCTAGTTAGCATACAAGGAAATCACTACTCATTCCAAGAGCTTTTGTGCATAGTGTTTCCCCTAGCTCTACTATATAACAGTTTACTGGGATGTTTTACTTCTGAATGCAGGCAGTTTATTTCTCTTTAGGGAAAAATGGTTTTGTGAATTTTATCCTTGCTAAGCAACATTCTTCAAGTTGTCTTTGTGATAAATTATTGATGCTTTCAAAAGAATACTTTATATTCCTATTGTTACTAAATAACTTGACTCTTTAGCCTTAATTTTTGGGATTGTGTTTAGCTGTAGCACAATTTCTTTGAAGGTGTTACAACAAGCAAACGGAAAGGACATTCTTGGGTGGGAGGGGGGGAGGGAGGAGGGAGGTAGGTTTCGGTGATGGGTCATAATAATCAACCACATTGTATATTGACAAAATAAAAAAAAAATAAAAAAATAAAAATAAAATAAAATAAAATAATGTGTGGCAGTGGTGTATGAATAAAGAGGCCAACATAATAGAATAGAAAGCCCAGAAATAGACCCAATACATTTGAAACTTTAGTATATGATAAAGATGAAATCTCAAGTCACTGGGGCAAAGATGATCTTTATACATCTTTATCAAAGATGATCAAATTTTAAATAAAATTTTGGGGGGCAACTGGATAGTCACTGGAAAGTGATAAGATTAGATCTGTTTCTCATACCATATACAATAATAAAGTCAAATGTATTAGAGATCTAAATGTAAAACATGAAACTATAAATGTACTAGAAGAGAACATTGGCAAATTCCTCTACAATCTGAAGGGAAAGAGTTTTTCTAAACTCAGAAGTCAAATGCAATAAAAAATGTAGACTGGACTGACAAAATTTGACTACATAAAAATAAAAACTTTTGCATGGCAAAAGACATTAAGAAAACCCAAATGACAAACTGGGAGGAAATATTTATAACACATTTCACAGATAAAGAGCTACTACCTTTAACATAAGAAAAAACTTTAAATAATTGAGGAAACAAAGGACCAAAAATCCTATAGAAAATGGGGAAAAGATGTTAGCATACAATTCACAAAAAAGAGATATTAAATGACCCTTAAAAATATGAAAAGATGTCCAACTGCCCTCACAGTAAGAGAATTTCAAATTAAAACTACATCAAGATACCATTTCTCACCCAAGAGCTTGGCAAAGCTTCAAGAAAGCTTAACAATGTACACTACTGGTGAGACTATGGGGACAGTGGCATTCTTATACATTGCTGGTAGAATTTAGCATTCTCTACAAACTACATATTTACCCTTCAACCTAGCATCTGGACTTGAAGACATTTACCCTGAAGATACACCTGCAATGTTTTGAAAAACCATATGCACAAGGTATTCACTGCAGCATTATTTGCAATTGTAAAATACTGCAAACTACCTAAATGCCCAGGCATAGCAGACTGGTTCAATAAACTATACTACATATACTTGCTGGGATACTGTGCAGCTGTAAAAAAGAGTGAGGAATATTTCTATGTACTGATTTAGAGTGATTTCTAGTATACATTTCTAGGTTTAAAAAAAGGCAAAGTACAAAAGAGCATATACAGTATGTTATCTGTCATGTATGATAAAAGAGAAAATAAACATACATGTATCTCTTATCTTTATACAAACACATACAAAAGATAAACCTGAAAGCTGTTAAGCTGGTTACTTATGAGAGGAGTGGAGGTATATGAGAGAAAATGACACTTCTCTAAATATACGTTTTTGTATAGTTTTGACTTTTAGAAGCATTATAATGTTCTACATATTAAAAAATAAAATTAAATCATTAAGACGGGAAGGGCAAAAACACCAAAACAAATGAATCCATGAGTATTTCAAAAGATTTATACAAATGTGCTGAAAAAAAAAAAAGAAAAGAAAAAGAGAAGAAACAACAAATTCAAATAACTGAGTCAATATTCGACTATTCTGTGTGTGCAGATCTTTAAAAGACCTATTTTGGACTCATAGTTCTTTACATACTATACACACATAAAACAATAACAATAACTGACCCTGAAATATTATACTTAGCTCTTTATTATTCCATTTAAACTTCACAATAACTCTATGAGGTAGATACTCTTACTAACTCCATAGTACAGCTAAGGAACTGAGGCATTAGAGTTTAGTGACTCACCTGAGGTTGCATATCCAATGTAGAATGAGGGTTTAAACCCAGGGATTTTGATACTAGAGGTCATTCTCTTAACTACCATGAAGACTCCTAACTTCTTAGCCTGACATTTAAAATTGGTCTTGTGTATGCATTTCTCTTGGGAATACACTTAGGAGTGACTTGGTCATGGGATATGCATATGTTCAACTTTAGTAGACACTCCAAACAGTTTTCCAAAATGTGTGCACCAACTTACATTCCCACTCACAGTGTACAAAATTTTTGATTTTTCCACATCTGTACCAACGCTTGGTATTTGCTGATGTTTTAATCTTAGACTTTCTGGTGAGTAACTGCATCATACTCCTGATTGTATTTCCTTGATGAATATAAATTTTTCATATGTTCATGGCCATCTGTATCTCCTTTTTAATAAAGGGCCTGAGGCTTTGGACCTTTTATTTTTTTAAAATCTGCCTTTTTTCCTTTTGATTTATAAGAGTTCTTTACACAAAGCTCAGCTATGTGTACTGAAACATTTCCCACTCTGTGGCTTGCCTTTTCACACTCTTTATAGCGTCTTTCGGTAAATGAAAATTCTTTAATCAGGTCCAAGTTATCAAAATTTCCTTTGCATCTTATTTTTAAAATATTTTTCTTACTCTAGGGTGATGAAGATGTTCTCCCACGTTTTCTTCTAAAACATTTATTGTTTTGCTTTATACAGTCATTATCTGTAATCCACCTGAAACTTATTTCTGTGTATGGTGAGAGGTAGAGGTTAAGATCCACTATTTTTTCCATGTGAATTTCCAATTGATGAACTTCCACAATGGTTTAATAACAATTTTATTAAACAATAAAAATACAATCAATACCTAAATTCAAAGAAATCAGAAAAGGCAGACAATAAAAGGGGGGGGGGGCGCGGAGACAAAGTCATGAATGGACCCTGTATATAAAAGGATATAACAACAGAAATGTTAGGCAGCAGAAAAAGAAGCAGAATGGTATATTGGGGGGAAAATGCACTTGAAATTAGAAAATCTAGGTTTTGGTCTTGGCTCTGCTGCTAATTCAATGTGTGACTGCAGGTAAGTCAGTCATCTTTCAACGCTGTAGTTTCCTTAATCGACAAAAAGAGAAAAAAGAACAGACTGAATAGTAATCATTCTTATTGAAGAACTTAAGAGACAGAGTAGTAAGTATCTACATATGATTACGTAGATTTATACTGATATGTTTCTGGTGATATGATATTTGATATAATCCAAACTTTAGGATACATCCCTGACTCCTAAAGTTTGCTTTCCAACGATATCCATTTGACTTCTTTAATTCCTTTCTAAGTGAATGTTTACACAGACCTTCTTCTTAAAAACGCCCTAATGCATGAGAAAATATTGTTGAAAAACACAGTAGAGGGCTAAAAGTAGCACCATATTTAATGAAATATGATGATATTGATACTGGGTTGTAATCAACCACTTTGTATTATTAAACTCCATACAGTCATAGAAAACAATAACTTAAAAAATTATAGAAAATAAGACAATATTTAATAGAATACTCAGCTTTTTGCAACTTGGTGAGGATTTAATTTTGTAGGATTAAAAAACTAGGCAAATGAGTGATATAGAAAGAGATATTGCCAATTGTAGAAAAGTTTAGCTTAACAATTTAAAATAGTTTATTCTTTTTTTCATTTCTTCTTATGACATGTTTCATACTCTTTATGATATATATATATATATATATATTTAGCAAATGATTATAAAAACAAATACCTGTATGTTAACCATATAGATTTTTAAAAAGAGCATTTCCATTATCTGAAATTCCTGTTTGTTCCCTTGCCCCTCCTTATTCTATCCCATTATTCCTTCCTAGAGATGATCATTCTCCTAAATATCTTTAACATTTCTTTGCTTTTCTTCTGTTTACTACATGTATGCATGTATGTATCCCCAAACAATACACATTGTTTAATTTTGCTTGTTTTTTGGTATTTATTCAAATACTATAATACTGTATGTAATCTTCTGCAACTTGTTCTATGTGATATTTGCAAAATTTAATGTATATTATTGAAATGATCTCCTGGTTCCAAAAGTGGAATTGCAGGGTTTTAAAATATATATATACAGGCTCAAATTTACTAGATAATGTTGGATTGTTTTCAAAAGTAATTATATACAAAGTTACTGAAAGGTTTCCATTGCGCCACATCTTCACCAACTATTTTTTGGTGTGCTATAAACTTTTTAATGTCCTAAAACTGAAGTTAGTAAACTATAGCCCAATCTTGTCTGCATCCTCTTTTTGTACATCCTGAGAGCTAAGGTTGCTTTTAAATTTTTAAAGAGTTGTAAAGAAAACAAAACCAAAAAAGAACATGCAACAGAAACCAGAGGGACCCAGAAAGCCTAAAATATTTATTTTATGGCCTTTTAAAGGAAAAGTTTGCCAATTCTTGTTCTAAAACATTATCTTTACCAAAACCATGTTCCCCATCATTCCAGTTTTTTTTACAAACAGCTGCAAAAATGACTTTCATAACTTCCCAAGGTTCCCCAAAGGTTCAAAATGCTTGAATATTTAGGCTAAGTTTGTCTTTTAAAAGTCTAGATATTTACTAAGCAGAGAGTAAATTGGATCAGTTATACTACTTGACTGAGTATTAACTAAGAATGAAACAATAAAATCTTTCTTCTTTTATTCTTCTAACTTAAATCTATTCTTCTTTTTTATCATCTCTGACACACTCTCACCACTTCTATTTAACATTGTACTGGAAGTAACTAGCTATTTTAGTAAAGCAAGAAAAAGAAAACACATTCGAAATAAAGGAAATTGGATTGGAAATAAAGAAGTAAAATGGTCTCTATTCACAGATGACAGGATTATTTATACAGACAACCCAAAGAATATATATAACTATTAGAACTAATAAGGGAGGGCCGGCCTGTGGCTTACTCGGGAGAGTGTGGTGCTGATAACACCAAGGCCACGGGTTCGGATCCTATATAGGGATGGCAGTTAGCTCACTGGCTGAGTGTGGTGCTGACAACACCAAGCTAAGGGTTAAGATCCCCTTACCAGTCATCTTTAAAAAAAAAAAAAGAAAAAGAACTAATAAGGGAACTCAGCAAGGTCACAGGATAACAAATTAATATGGAAAAGTAAAAAAAAAACCAAAAAACAGTATTTTTTTTTTCCTGGCACAGTGTGGTCTGCACCACGCTCTGCCAGTGAGTGCACTGGCCATCCCTATATAGGATCTGAACCCACGGCCTCGGCGCTACCAGCGCCACACTCTCCCAAGTGAGCCACGGGGCCAGCCCCCCAAAATAGTATTTTTATACATTAGCATTAAACAATGAAATAGAAATTTTAATAAAATAGTATCAAAACAGCATAAAATACCTAGATATAAATTTAACATGAGACATGCAAGACCTCTAGAGAAAACACTATAAACGACTGTTCAGAGAAATTAAAGAAGATCTAAATAAAGGGAGAGATATACCATATTCATGAATTGGAAGAATTAATATTAAGATATCAGTTCTCCCCAAATTAATTAAAGATTCAACATAATCCTAGTCATAATCCTAACAGGCTCTTTTTTGTAGAAACTGATAAGCTGGTTCTGAATTTTATATGAAAATGCAAAGGAACTAGAATATTAAAAAAAGAAAGACAAAGTTGGAAGACCACACTACTTTACATTTAAGAGACACCATAAAGCTACATTAATCAAGACAGTAAGGTAATAGCATTGGATTGACAAATAGCTTGGTGGAACATGATAAGAAGCCCAGAAATATGCCTACAATTATATGGTTATTTGATTTTCAGACAAAGATGCCAAACCACTTCAATGGGAAAAGTCTTTTCAATAAATTATGCTGGAGTAACTGGATATCAGCACAGAAAAACACTGAGCTTATCCCACAAACATTATTCAAGTTGGATAATAGACCAAAATGTAAAAGTTAAAACCATAAAGCACTTATAACAAAACATGAGAGAATATTTTTATGACCTGGAGGTAAATAAAAGCTACTTAATAGGACACAGCAATAACTATGAAAGAAAAAAACCGATAAATTAGACTTCCTTAAAATTAAAACTTCTCCTCAAAATACACTGTTAAGAAAAGAAACAGGCAAGCCACAGACTGGAATAAAACATGATCATGTTTAAACTCTTACCTTGAACTCATCTGAGATTTCAGACACAAAAGAAGATATCTGTTTCATAAGCCTGTCCACACTGCTCTCGCTTCCTGTTTTGAGGAGTGTAGTAATGGCTAGGGTAGCAATGCTTCTGTTTGAGTCTGTGATCAAGTTTTCTAAGTCCAGATTGCAGGCAGTAACAGCAGAGGGGTGCTTCATTGCCACCTTGTGGAAGGGCAAGAAAAAAAAAATAAGTAAACTGCTACTGATAAAAAGCCAGAACTTATATTTTAATTTAGGTAATAAGGTAAGTGGCAATCAAAAGGAGACAGCACAGGTTTAAAGTAACTGTCTCAAGAAGAATGTTTCCAATTAATAAGGTATGATATATCATTCCAATTAATAAGGTATAGCAAGAAAAAAAATAAGTAAATTGCTATTGATAAAAAGCTAGAACTTATATTTTAATTAAGGTAAGTGGCAATCAAAAACATAGGTTAAAAGTAACTGTTTCAAGAAGAATGTTTCCAATTAATAAACTATGATATATCATTTGATAAATGATTAATTGCCACAGGATAGAATAGTATTCTCTTGTTAGGTTCTTATACCTTTATAACAGTATGACAGTTTATTTTTTATTACAATTGGCCTGTACTTCCTTACAGTACATGTGTCCATATATGTGTATTCTACTAGATGTTAGGATCTCTGAAAATAAGATCTAGTATTGGAAACACAGCTCAAAGATCGTTAATATCTTATTACTTAAAAATATTTCTGTACTTAAGCAAACTCCATCCAAACTGGATTACCCCTGGACACTAAAACATGTCTATCATTCTCCTGCTTCCTTGTTTTTGTTCACATTGTTCCACCTCTCTGTCTGTCTCAATATCGATACAGAATCCCTTTCTCACAATTCTGAAAATTTGAAAACACTCTGCAAAACAAAGCATTGGCATCAAAATTCATTTAGCAGCAAAATATGACTCAAACTAATGTAAAACTATATAAGTCTTAATTTATCCCAGTTAGTGAAGATAGTCTTGTTTTGTTCAGAAATGTTAATGGTGGGGTGCTGCTTCAAGCCCACTAACGTCAGTACATAATGTAAGAGATAGCATATTATCTTTCTAAAACTCACAAAAAACTGAATTCTGAGACACATCTAGCCCCAACATTACCAATGAAGGTATCTGGAACTATATCAACTCTTTATTCAAATTATTGTGTTATAAAGGCTTATTCCATTTCTCCTCTAAACTTCCCTTCTCCAATTAATCTATAATTGATCATGTATTGCCTTATGACAAGTCTTCTACTACATTAAATTTTTATTTAAAATTTTAATGGCTATTTAATTTATTCTGTGTTTCTGTACTGTATCCTCCAAACCTACACTGTCTAACATAGTAGCCAAGAGCCACATGTGACTACAAAGCATCTGAAAATGTGGCTAATCCAAATTGATAGGCTGTAAATATAAAACATATATTGGATGTTAAAAACTTAGTACAAAAAAAAGGCAAAACATTTCTAATAATTTTTATATTATTACATGTTAAAATGACTTTTTTATATATTAGGGTAAATAGAATATATTATTAAAATTAATTTCACCTTAAAAAATTTAAAATGTGGCTATTACAAAATTTGAAATTACATATGTGACTCACATTGGGTTTCTACTGGACAGTGCTGCTGTAGACTAGCACTGTGCAAGAGAACTTTCTTCAACATTCAATTTCTGCACTGTCCAATATGATAGCCATTTACCACATGTGGCCATGAACATGAGAAGTGTGACTAGTGTGACTGAGGAACTGAATTTTTTTTTTTTTTTTTTTTGTCTCTTTTTTTGTGTCCGGCAACGGATCGCAACCCTCAGTGTCGCGCCTGTACCGGACCGGGACCAGCAACGGGATCGCAACCGTCGGTGCTGCTCCCACACCTCGCTCAGCCAGTGAGCGGGAACCGGTCTGCATGTGGGATCCGAACCCTCGGCGGGAGCGCCACTGCACTCCCAAGCGGCGCACTGTAGCAGTGCGCCACCGGGCCGGCCCAGGAACTGAATTTTTAATTTTATCTAGTTTTAATTAAATCAAAATAGCCACTTGTGGCTAATAGCCACCATATTTGACAGTGTGGCTCTTGAACATAAAGTGCTTAGAAATCAGAAATGAGTTATAATCTTTAGCTGAATGAAAGTAAAAATGGCATATATAAAGCCACAAATAGAAGTGATATGTTATAGAAGTGAAGCCCATAAACCATATATGCCAACCTTGGGGAGAAAGCCAAATGCTTCACATTTAATATTTCTCAATCAAACAATAGCTAAACAAAGGAACACCTACCTTGTTCAAGGTCCTCACAGCTGCATATCTCAAGGCTGGCTTAGGAGAGCTACAGAAAAGCTGAAGAACTAAAAAAAAATTACTATGAATATTGCTCCTTTCATCTTACACCATAAAGCAGAAAATACAGTACATAATTAAATATATTCAAAAAATGCTTAAGGAAATTACATTGCAGCATCAAAAATTCACATGAAAATTGAATCATCAAAAAAAAGCACTTTTTGTTCAGCTATAAAAACTTTAATAGGAAACAAAGTTTGCTCCTTTTTCTAAAAGAATTAGTACACCCATTAATATGTGAATTTAAATGGTAGAAATATTGATAGTTATAAGAGCAAATAGGCTTTATGAACCTTACAGAAAACTGAAAACATTAAAGTTATTTGTCTTCTAAGTAAAACTTTTTTCAAAAGTTTTATATGGGGAAATAGGAACTTCAAAAAAAGAATAAAGGACAGAACAACTAAAATAAATTATTCACATATAAGCTATCAGAATGCAAAGGCTATAATATATACAGAGCTAAGGTTCAAAAATCATTATTAATAACTATTCTGCAGACCTATGGAACTTAAAAACAAAAACATAAAAACATAAACAAAAGCCAGCTATTAAATATACAACTAACCTGAAACAGCAGGTGCCAACTCTCTTGCAGTACAGTTAGGAAGATGGATAATAGCTGAAGCAGCTTCATAAATAACCATTTCATGTTTATTTCGCAAGCAGCTCTCAATGAAATCAAAGAGTGGACTTTCATGACTGCCAATAAATATAGATAGTCCATTATTTATATATCAAAAAGAGAGGCAATATGCATAGTGGTTAAGAGCACTGATAGATCAAGAAACACTTTCGGAATGGTGGATGAAGGACCTCTGGAAATTGACTTCTCCAAAAGCAGTGAGAACATTGGCAAAAACTGTCAATATTAACCAAAGACTTACAACAATCCTACGAGCATTTATTTTAGAATCATGGTAAGAACAGTGAGCTTTTTTTGGTGTTTTAACTTGCCCTATTCCCAATTTCCATGCCTTCCTTTCCACTTTCACAGTAGCTTTGGAAACCAGAAGTCTCAGAACCATAGTAGCTGTAAAAACCAGCAGTATAGCAGCCACTGGAGCAGGCAAAAGCCTTATCCCTAGAAAACTGTCACTATTTGACTTGTCTGGTACTCTCTAGAAAGGTACAATTCATAAGCTTTTATTTCACCTGACTCAGAGCTCATTCAGTAAGGAAGGCCCTATCCTCAGGGAATTTGTCCAGAAAAAATCCAGTGGCAACTGGTTAATACTGCAGCTGCCAGAGCCAGCAGTTCCAGCTGGGGCAAACAGGAGGCTGGCAACAAAACAAAACAAAGCAAAACAAAAACTTAAAAGAAAAATCTGAAGAGTAAGATGTCCATAGGAGGCTTTGAAAACCTCTGATATATTTCTGGAGAACTTGAAGGTCATATGCATGTGAAGGGCTGACCAAATTCCCCAGAAAAAAACCTAACGGAGACCCAATCTCTCACCTATGCTTGACTTAGAGGCTCCGTACAAGTAGGAAGTGAAGGCTAAGGCAGAGTTCTAAGCTGCTGGTGAATGGACACCCCAACATACATAGCACCTCTTGGAAAACAGTGAGAGACATGTTGGTTTAAAGGATTTCAGAAAATCTCTGTAAAACCATTACCTGACAACTCAGCTAATCAAACAGAGACTTCAGTGGCTGTACATGCTAAAGAATAAAGACTACAGAATTAGTTCAGGAAAGTTGCTTAACAAACAATAATCACAATAATAAATAGCAATAACAAACCCTGGTGATGAGGGAGGGGGTATCTGATTACTAGAACTGCCACATTACGTTATTTAAAATATCATGTTTTTAACAAAAAAATTATGAGACATGCAAAGAAATAGTGAAGGATGGTTCACATATAAGAAAAAAGGCAGTCAATAAAAATTATCCCTGAGGAAGCCCAGATGTTGGACTTACTAGGCAAAAACCTTTAAGTCAGTTAATACAAGTATGTTCAAAGAACTAAAGGAAACCATGTCTAAAGAATTAAAGAGAAGTATAATAATGTCATTTTACCAAAGAGAAAATATCAGTGAAGACACAGAAATGATTTTTTTTTTAAAGCAACCAAACAGAAATTCTGTATTTGAAAAGTACAATGAGTGAAATGGAAAATTCACCAAAGGGGTTAAAGAGTAGATTTGCACTGGCAGATAAAAGAACTAGCAAGCTTAAAGATAAACCAACTGAGGAAATTTTTTTCAAAAAAAGAACGAAGTAAAATGAAAAGAGCTTTGGAGACCTGTGTAACATGACCAAGTGTACCAACACTTGCATAATAGGAGTTCTAAAAGGAATGGAGAGGGACAAAAGGCAAAAGAAATATCTGAAGAAATGATGGCTGAAAACCTCCTAAATTTGATGGAAAACATTAATCTATATACTGAAGAGGCTCAATAAATCTAAAGCAGGATAAATACAAAAAGATCCACCATAGATACACTATAGTTAAATTGCTGAAAACATATGACAAAGAGAAATCCTTGACAACAGCAAGATAAAAACCACTCACCGCACTGTACAGGGGTAAATCAATACAATTAATAGCTAATGTCTCACCTGAGATAATGAAAGACAGCAGGAGTAAAATGCCATATTCAACATACTAAAATAAAAAGACAAAACTTCTATATCCAGCAAAACTATCCTCCAAAAAGTGAAGACTAAAAGAGACATTCTCAGATAAGCAAAGACTGACAGAATTCATTGCTAACAAACTTGCTTTACCAAAAAAACTAAAAAGAAAAAAAAAATTTTTTTTTTTAAATTTCAGTCTAATACTTTAGAATGAAAGATAGACTCCAGACAGTGACATGAATAACAAGGGAGAAATAAAGAGCATTAGAAGTGGCTAATCAATGACTGGATATAAGATTCTACAGATATATATTTCCACTTATTTTCTTTATTTAGAGGACATAAATTGTATAAAGCAATAATTGCAACACTATATTGTTGGATTTATAAAACATACACAGGTAATATAAATGACCATAACAGCAAACAGAAGGGAGGAGGGAATGGAACTATACTGAAGCAAAGATTCATTTATATTTTACTAAAATTAAATTAGTACTAATCTTAAGTAGTTTGTGGTAAATTAAGATGCATATTATAATCCCTAGAACAATAACTAAAAAAAAGAAAACTTAAAAAAAAATTTTTTAAATATTGACAGAGGAGTTAAAAAGATACACTAGAAATAAAAGAAAAGAAAGCAATCAAAGAGGAAGAGATGAACAAAAAAAGAGAGACTTATGAAGAACAAACAGGAAAATGGCAAAGGTAAATCTAACAATATCAATAACTATATTAAATGTGAATGGTCTAAACCACCCAACCAAAAGATAGAGATTGTCAGGCAGGATTAAAAAATCAAGATCCAACTATGTGCTGTCTACAGGGGACCCATTTTAGATTCAAAGACACAAAAAGTCCAAAGATGGGAAGAGATATACCATAAAAATAGTAACCATAACAAATCAAGAATGGCTATACTAATTTTGGACAAAACAAACTTTAGGACAAAAATGTTACAAGACAAAGAGAGACATTTCATAATAATAAAGAGGTCAATATGTCAGGAAGATATGACAATATTAACAAATGCACACTTAACAAGAGAGACTTAAAATGCATGAAGCAAAACCTGACAAAGTAATAGATCATTTAATAATAATAGTTGGAGATATCTATACCCACCAATAACTGATAGAACAGCTGGACAGAAAATCATCAAGGATATAGAAGACTCGAACAACACAATCAACCAATTCAAAACCATCCAACCCAATGACATTAAAACACACATTCTTCTCAAGTGCACATGGGCCATTTCAAGACAAAATAAATGTCAGGTCATAGAACAAGTCTCAACACATTTAAAAGAACAGAAATAATACAAAGCACTTTTCCAACCACAAATGAATTAAATTATAAATCAACAACAGAAAACAAATGAGGGAAATCCTCCAATTTTGTCACTTAAACAACATATTTCTAAATAACCCATGGACCAAGAAGAAATCAAATGGGAAATGAGAAAATATTTGAAACTGAAATGAAAACACGACAAATCAAAATTTATGGGATTCAGCTAAAGCAATGCTTAGCAAGAAACATGTAACTTAAAATTGGAAAACAAAAAAAGGCCTCAAATCAATAATGTAAGCTTCCACATTAAAAAATTACAAAAAGAAGGACTGGCTGGTTAGCTCAATTGGTTAGAGCATGGTGTTACAACAACAAGGTCAAGGGTCTGGATCCCCATGCTGGCCACCTGCAAAAAAAAAAAAAAGAAAGAAAGAAAAAGAGGAGTAAACTAAGCCTACACCAAGCAGAATAAACAAAATAATAAAGATTAGAGCACAGTTAATGGACTAAAATTAAAAAAAAAGAAAAAAAGTCAATGAAACCCAAAGTTGGTTCTTTGAAAAGATAACAAAATTGACAAACCTTCTGCTAAACTAACCAAGAAAAAGAGAAAAGACACACATTACCAAAATCAGCAATAAAAGAGGGGATGTTACTAGTGACCCTAAAAAAATTAAAAGGATTCTGAGGGAATATTATGAACAACTATATGGCAACAAATTAGAAAACTTAAGATAAAATGGACAAATACCTAGAAATACCAAACTACTAGAAGTGACTCAAGAAGAAGTAGAGAACCTAAATAACTTTTAATGAGTCCGTTATTAAAAATTATCCCTTTAAGAAAAGCACAGATCCAGATGGCTTGACTGGTTAATTCTATCAAATATAAAGAAAATTACGAATCCTTCACAAACTCTTTCAGAAAATAAATGAGAAGGGAACACTTACTACCCAACTAATTCTGTCTTGCCAGTATTACTCAGATAGCGAAAACATGACAAACGTTTCACAGGACAAGAAAACTATAGAACAATATCCCTTCTAATAAACACACAAAAATCCTTAACAGAATATCAGAAAACTGACTCCAGTAACATATAAAAAGAATTATATATTGTAACTAAGTGAATTAAATAGCATTAAGAAATGCAAAGTTGGGGGCCGGCCCTGTGGCGCACTGGAGAGTGTGCCGCTTGGGAGCGTGGCGGTGCTCCCGCCGAGGGTTCAGATCCCATGTGGAGACCGGTTCCCGCTCACTGGCTGAGCGTGGTGTGGGCACAACACCGAGGGTTGCGTTCCCGTTACCAGTCTGTAAAAAAGACAAAAAGGAAAAAAAAAAAAAAACGAAATGCATAGTTGGTTTAACATCAGAAAATCAATTCATGTTATACAGCACATTAATAATGTAAAGGATGAAAACCACAGAATCATCTAAGATGCAGAAAAAGGAATTGACAAAAGCTAACACCCATTCGTGATATTAAACAAACAAAAAACCCACAAAAACAAACTAGAAATAGAAAAGTATGTCCTTAACCAGATAAAGGGCATCTTCAGAAACTCCACATCTAACATCATGTTTAATGATTTCCCTTTAAGATGAGGGAAGAGGCAAGGAAGTTTGCTTTCATCACTTCTACTCAATATTGTACTGAAGATTCAAGCCAGTATGATAAGGCACAAAAAGAAATTAAAGGCATCCAATTTGGAAAGTAAAAAGTAAAAATGTCTTTGTTCACAGATGACATGATCCTGTACATAGAAA
Source organism: Galeopterus variegatus (assembly GCF_000696425.1). Taxonomy (NCBI): domain Eukaryota; kingdom Metazoa; phylum Chordata; class Mammalia; order Dermoptera; family Cynocephalidae; genus Galeopterus; species Galeopterus variegatus. The sequence continues at coordinate 265,794 of NW_007728817.1, forward strand.
ATCCCAAGGAATACACATACACACAGACACAGAGAACTAATCAATAATCCATGAGCACGGCAAGGTTACAGGATACAAAATCAATATGCAAAAATCAACTGTATTTCTATATACTGGCCACAAAAAATCCAAAGTGAAATTAGTAAAACAATTTCATTCATAATAGCATAAGAAAGAATAAAATACTCAATAAATTTAATAAAAGCAGCACAAGACTTTTACCCAGAAAGCTATAAAATCCTTATGAGAAATCCAAATAAATGAACGAATAGTCTCTATTCATGGCCTGGAAGATTCAATATTATCAAAATGGTAACTGTCTCAAGTTGATCTATTCAGAAAAGATCTATTCAGTGCAATTCCTATCAAAATGACAGCAGACTTTTTATTGTACAAATTCAAAGCTGATCCTAAAATTTATATGAATATGCATGGGGCCTAGTGTAATCAAAACTTCTGAAAAACTTATATTTCCTAATTTCAAAAGTTACTAAAAGCTTTAAAAATCAAGATAGTGACTTCTCAGAGCTTCTCCCTGACAAGCAAGGAGACCCTTGGGTCTGGTTCTTGGACTTTCTTTGGCAGCATGGCCCTCAAACGCCAGTCTTCCCTTCCGCCTCAAATGAAGAAACCAAGACTGCCTCCTGTCCCAAGGTCGGAGGATACATCAGCCTTCCTATGCTTCCCAAAGAAAGAAAAAGAACATCAAGAAGCAATTGAACATATTGATGAAGTACAAAATGAAATAGACAGACTTAATGAACAAGCCAGTGAGGAGATCTTGAAAGCATAACAGAATTATAATAAACTCTGCCAAAGATTTTTTCAGAAGATGTCAGAATTGATCGCCAAAATCCCAAATTTTGGGGTAACAACATTCGTCAACCATCTGCAAGTGTCTGCACTGCTTGGGGAGGAAGATGAAGAGGCGCTGCATTATTTGACCAGAGTTGAAGTGACAGAATTTGAAGATATTAAATAAGGTTACAGAATAGATTTTTATTTTGATGAAAATCCTTACTTCAAAAATAAAGTTCTCTCCAAAGAATTTCATCTAAATGAGAGTGATGATCCATCTTCAAAGTCCACTGAACTCAAATGGAAATCTGGAAAGGATTTGACAAAATGTTCAAGTACAACACAGAATAAAGCCAGCAGGAAGAGGCAGCATGAGGAACCAAAGAGCTTCTCTACCTGGTTTACTGACCATTCTGATGCAGGTGCAGATGAGTTAGGAGAAGTCATCAAAGATGATATTTGGCCAAATCCATTACAGTACTACTTGGTTCCTGATATGGATGATGAAGAAGAATAAGGATTGGAAGATACTGATGAAGGGGATGAGCATGAAGGTGAAGATGATGATGAAGGGGAGGAAGGAGTGGAGGATGAAGGAGAAGATGACTAACAGAACACTGATGGATTCCAACCTTCCCTTTTAAAAAAAATTTTCTGCAGTCTCTGGGAGCAAGTTGCTTTTTTTTCCCCTCTTGTGCTCAGTCGCCCTGCTCTTGAGGTCTCTTTTCTCTACACCATGGTTCTCAACTTGTTGGGGGAAAATGCCTTGAGCAGAATACAATGGGAAAAAAATCTCTACCCCTTTCTGTTCCAAATTCATTTTTATCCCTTCCTGTCTCCACAAAAACTGTATGGAATCACCACCACTGTGCTCTGTGGGGAAAAAAGAAAAACCTTCTGCTCCCTTCGCTCTGCTGGAAGCTGGAGGGTGCTAGGCCCCTGTGTAGTAGTGCATAGAATTCTAGCTTTTTTCCTCCTTTCTCTGTATACTGGGCTCAGAGATTACACTGTGTGTCTGTGTGAATATGGACAGTTAGCATTTACCAATATGTATCTGTCTACTTTCTCTTGTTTAAAAAAACAAACAAAAAACTTTAAAAAATGGGGTTATAGAAGGTCAGCAAAGGGTGGGTTTGAGATGTCTGGGTGGGTTATGTGGGTCTTTTGACAACATGGCTTCTCCTTTGGCATGTTTAATTCTGATGTTTAACAGACATCCTTGCAGTTTAAGATGACACTTTTAAAACAGAATTCTCTCCTAATGATGACTTGATCCCTGCCACTCAATGTGAGAATCAGCAGAACCTGTAGGATCTTATTTGGAACTGACATTCTCTATTGTAAGCTTGTTTCTGTTTATTTTTAAATTTTCTTTTTGTTTCACTGGAAAGGAAAGATGTTAAAAGTGTACAAGTTGAGGGCCGGCCCGGTGGCGCACTGCTACAGTGCGCCGCTTGGGAGCGCGGCGGCGCTCCCACCGAGGGTTCGGATCCCACATACAGACCGGTTCCCGCTCACTGGCTGAGCGAGGTGTGGGGGCAACACCAAGGGTTGCGATCCCGTTGCCGGTCCCGGTCCGGTACGGGCATGACACTGAGGGTTGCGATCTGTCGCCGGACACGAAAAAAGACAAAAAAAGGAAAAAAAAAAAAAAAAAAGTGTACAAGTTGCTTTGCTACAATAAAACTGAATTTGTACACACGTACACACACACACACACAAAATCAAGATAGTGTGGTACTAGCATGAGAATAAGTATGTAGACCAATTGAACAGAATTGAGAGTTCTACCATATTCACGGTCAGCTGACTTTCAGCAAAGGTGCCAAGACAATTAAAAGGAAAAAGAACAGTTTTTCACCACATGATGTTGGGAAAATTAGATACCCATATTTTTAAAAAATGAACTTAGACCACTACATCACCATACACAAAAATTAACTCAAAATAGACTAACACCTAAATGTAAACACTAAAACTATTAAACTTTTAGAAGAAAATATTGGGGACATCTTTGTGACCTTGAGTTGGGCAAAGAGTTCTTGGATATGACACCAAAAGCACAATTCCTCAGAGAAAAAGCTGATAAGCTGAACTTCATCAAAATTTAAAATTTTTGCATTTCAAAAAGATACCACTAAGGAAATGAAAAGACAAGCAACAGATTATGAGAAAATATTTGCTGATATTGTTAGGGTTTTTCTGACTGTGTCAGGAGAGATACTGTTCTGTACTTTTCTTTTCTGGTGAAATCAGTCAGGTTTTGTTATCTGGGTTACCAGATGATCATATATTTGACAAAGGACTTGGATTCAGAATGTGTGAAGAAGTCTTCCAATTCAATAAGACAAACAACCCAATTAAAAAATGGGCAAAAGATGTGAATGACATTCTTTTTTTTTTTTAAAGACTTGCTAATAAACATTTGAAATCACTACTCATTAGGAAAACCAGAATGAGATACCATTACACAGCATTAGAATGGTTATAATAAAAATAATAAAATAATAATAATAAAACAGACAATACCTCGTGTTTGTGAAGACATGGAAAACTGGAATTCTCATATGTAATGTAAAATAGAATAGCTACTTTGGAAAATAGTTTGGCAGTTTCTAAAAAAAATGAAACAAACTTACCATATGACTCAGTTAATTTCACATTTACAGAAATCTTCCCAAGAGAATGAAAAAAGATATGTCCACACAAAGATTTGTATGTGAAGGTTCATAGCAGCATTATTCATAATAGACAGAAATGGAAACAACCGAAATGCCCATTAGTTGATGAACAGATATGTGCCAAATAAAATTTGGTACATCCATACCATGGAATATTGTTCAGTCATAAAAAGGAATGGAGTATTGATGCATATAACAACATAGTAATCCTCAAAACATTATGCTTAGTGAAAGAAACATAAAGTTAATGAAGTGAAAGTTGAGTCAATATGATTCTACTTATAGGAAATGTCTGGATAGGTAAACTTATAGAGACAAAAGGTAGCTCAGTGGTTGTACAGGTCTGTGAATAGCAGCAGGGATTAATGGAAAATGAACACAAGGAATTTTTGGGCATGATGCAAATGTTCTAAAACTAGATTGTGATAATAGTTGCACAACTCTATAAACTTACTAAAAGTCATACAATTGTACACTCACAATGAGTGAATTTTATCATTGATCAACTATTGTCTTACATTTTTATATTTGCCAGCTTCTGAGAGAGCTGGGTTAGTCTCCCATGAACAGATCAAGAGGACTTAGTTTCTTGTATTTCTTTAAGATTTTGCTTTACATATTTTGAAACTATATTATTAAGTGTATACAAGTATATATTACTAAGTGTATTCATTTCCTGTTATATTATTTTTACTTTTGTCAAAATACAAAATCTCACTTTGTCATTTTTAATGCTCTGTACCCTGTTTCCTATTCTGGCTTGTATTAATATCGCTACACAGCATTTGTGTGTGTGTGTATATATATCTAATATATTTTTTTGATATTTTAATTTTAAATGTTTCTTTGTCATTTTGTTTAGAAGTATCTTTTATAAAGGCACAATTGGTCTCTTGTATTATTTTGTTTGTCCAATCTGAGACTCTTTTTAATACGTAAATACACTTACATTTATTATGATAAATATGTTTTATATGCTATCCAGACTCCAAGATGGCTCCCCCAAATCTCCACTTCTGAATAACCATATTCTTGTACAGTTCCCCCCAACATTATGCTGGGGTTGGTCTCTGTGACTGAAAGACACATGAGAGGTGATGGCATGTCACTTGTCAGGTTAGGTTATAAAAGACTACCACTTCCACCTCAGGTTCTCTCTCTCAGTTCACTTGCTTTGAGAGAAGCCAGCTACCCACTGTGAGGACATGCAAGCAGCCCACAGAAAGGCAGAGCCAGGGAGAAACTGAGGCTCATCAACAACTACATGAGTGAAATTCAAAGTGGACCATCCAGACCTGGATACTTGCAACCCTAGCCAACAACTTGACTGCAAACTCATGAGGAACTCTGAATCAGAATGAGGCGGGTAAGCTCCTCCCAGATTCCTAACCACAGTAATCATGAGATAATAAATATCTATGATAAGCGGCTAACTACGGGCCCAATTTTGCCACACGGCAAGAGATAACTAATGTATTTACACTTACTTCTACCCAACTTATTTTCTGTTTTCTGTTTGTATGCTTTACCTTAATTATTTTCCCCCTTACTGATCTTCAATCAAGTTTTCCTTGTTCCTTTTTCCTTCAACATTTTGAAAGCTTTACATTCAATTCATATTCTTAATTGTTAACCCACATATTTTTACAACAAAATTTAATATGAATCGTTACTATGAGAGTACTTCAAAAAGTTTGTGAAAAAATAGAATTAAAAGATAATACGAATATTTCTTTGAACTTTTTGAAGGGCCCTCGTATATCTTCCTCCTGCATAAGACAAACACACACACACAGAGCATGCTTTTACTTCACCTAATACCATCTTCTACACCATTATTTAACATGGTGTCATCCTTTGGAATGTTAGAATTTGTTATTAAATTTTAAAAAGTTAAAAGATCATTGATTTAGAACCACCAAGTTTTATACTAATTCCATTGCACAATATTACATCTTAAATCTCTCTATTGTCTTCTGAATATCTACTTCTTCATGATGGAGTATCTATGGGAAATTGTTACAAAGTGATTAGTAAACTATTTATTATAAATGCTTATGTTTGAAAATACCTTTCACCCTCACTGTTGAATGACATGACAGATTGGCTGGGTATAGAATTCTGGGTTGCAAGTTATATTCTCGCAGTACTATGAAGACACTGCTCCTTTACTTTCTTGTACCCAATGCAGCTGAGAGAAATCTGAAGTAAAACTATGAGGTCAAATATCCTTACTTCCACATGACTTTTGGCATTTTCTCTCTACCTTCAACGTTAAAAAAGTTCAGTGTTAGATTGTGCTTGCTCATTTATCTCTGTCCTTCACTTTTTCAGCATTTGATTTTTTTTGTAAAACTATGAGGTCAAATATCCTTACTTCCACATGACTTTTGGCATTTTCTCTCTACCTTTAACGTTAAAAAAGTTCAGTGTTAGATTGTGCTTGCTCATTTATCTCTGTCCTTCACTTTTTCAGCATTTGATTTTTTTTAAAAAAATCTGAAGATTATACCTTTCTAATTGTTTGTGAAATTAGCTATTTAAAAAAATTAACCTTGTATTAAATTATAACAAAAATATAGAAAAGCGCATGCAGTAGCTGTTATGGACTGAATATTTGTGTCCCCCCTCCCCCAAATTCATATGTTGATGCTCCAATCCCTGGTGTGGCTATATTTGGAGATGGGGCCTCTAAGAAAGTAATTCAGGCTAAATGAGGTCAAAATGGTGGGGCTCTGATTATATAGGATTAGTGACCTTAAAAGAAGAGATGCTAGAGAGGGCTCTCTCTCTCTGTTCCTGTGTCTCTCTATGCAGACACGTGCACTGAGGGAAGGCCATGTGAGCACAAAGCAAGAAGGCAGCCATCTGCAACCCAAGGAAAGAGCCCTTACCACCAGAAACCAATCCTGCTGGCACCTTGATCTTGGACTAACCAGCCTCTAGAACTGTGAGAAAATAAATTTCGGCTGTTTAAGCTGCCCAGTCTGTGATATTTTGTAACTGCTGCCCAAGATTAATACATTAGCCAAACTTGAAAATGGTATCCAATGATTCTTGCTTCCTGCTATTCGTTCCCTTGAATATAGCTGACCATTTAATCTAACAGAATATTGCAGAAACGTTGGCATGTAGCTCCAAGAGTAGGTTAAAAAAAAGAAGAAAAAAGTGTGCTCTCTTGTACCACTTGCTCCAGGACAAGACAGTCACAATGTTGTGAGGATATTCAAGCAACCCTATAGAGAGGACTACGTGGCAAGGAACTGAGATGTCCTGCCGACAGCTTACATCAAGGCACAAGTGAGCTACCTTGGAAGTAGATTTTCCAGGCTCCATAGAACCTTCTGAGATGACTACACACCAGGCCAACACTTTGACTGCAACCTCATGAAAGACCCCAAACAAGAAGCATCCAGCTAACATCTCCCAAACCCCTGACCCACAGAAATTGTGCAAGAAATGTTTATTGTCCTTTTAATACAGTAAATTTTAGATTAGTGTGTTATGTAACAATAGATAACATAGCATGCAAAGCAGAAGTGAATTATTACAAACCTAACATGATAAAGGAAATAAATATTTCAAGTATTCTAGAAGCCCCCTACGTGCTGCCTCCTAAGCACTATGTGCTCCTACCTCAAAGATAATCACCGTCCTAAGTTTTAATACTATAGAAATTAACAGAAGTGGAACTATACAAAATGTATTCTTTTGTGTATGACTTCTTAGGGAGATTTATGCATGTGGTTTCACTTAACAGTACTTGTCTATTTCCACTGTTGTATACTATTTGACTGTATGAATATACCACAATTTATTTTTTGATTCTAGCATTGAGGGACATTTGGACTGCTTCCATTTGGGGGTATTATGAATAATAGTACTATAAACATCCTTGTATATGTCTTTTGACACACAAATATATGGATTTATGTTTGGTATTTATAAGAAGCTCATTGGGATTTTGACTGTGGGGAGGGTTGTAGAATCCACAGGTCAATTTTTAAAAATGTGACATCTTTACAATATTAAATATTCCAGTCTAAGAACATGATATATACCTCCATTTATTCAGGTTATACTTTAAATAATATTTTGTAATTTTCTGCATAAAGATACATACAATTTTTGGTAGATTTATTCCTAAGAATTTGGTTTCAATACAAGTGTAAATTGTACCATCTTTTCAAAATTTTATCTTATTGATTGGTTGCTGGAATAAGAATAAAATTGATTTTGGATATTGACCCTTTATCCAGCAATACTGGTAAATTCATGCATTGTTTCTAATAATGCACAGATGATTTTGCATTTTCTATAAGTACAGTTGCTGTGGATTGATTGATTTGTATCCCCCATATATTAGAAACTTAATTCCCACTTTAACTGTTGAGGGTGGGAAATCCTGTTATGGTAATGGAAAGGTGGGGCCTTGAAGGGGTGATCAGATTGTAGGACCATACCATAGTGAATGGATTAATAATAATGGTGGTCAGCAGTGTGGTTCTGAGGGCTTTAAAAAGAGAACACGTGAGAATCTCTCTCTCTCTGCTCTGCCATTTTCTGCCACGTGAGATCCCTGTGTTGCTGAAAAGCCACCATCAAGGAAGACCCTCACCAGATTTGTTCCCTGGACTTTGGATTTCCCAGCCTCCAAAACTGTAAGCAATAAATTTTCTTTTCTTACAAATCACCCAGTTCCAGGTATTGTGTTATAAGCAATAGGAATAGACTAATACAACAGTCACGTTGTCTATAAAGAAAGATAGTGTTTAGTCCTCCTTACAAATCTTTAGATATTTTTTCTTCGCTTATTGTACCAAGTAGAATTCTCGTAAAATGCTACTTAAAAAATAGAAAATAGGCAATCTTGTCTCATTCACAATTTCAAAGGGAAAGCCTTTAACGGTTCACCAAGAAGTATAAAGTTTCTGGAAGATTTTTTTGTACCCTTAGCAGAAGAGTAATAATGTTCTCTTCTAGTCCTTGTTGGCAAAGAGATTTTTAATCATAAACTGCCACTAAACTTAACTACTTTTTTTGCACTCATTAAGATATTAAGATTTTCTCCTTTATTCTTTGAATGAGGTATATTATGCTGATTTTTGACTGTTAGATCAACCTTGTACTCTTAGAATACCCATAATGGGAAATACTTGGTCATTTGTTTCTTCACACATCTTTTTTTGCTTCATTCTCTTACCTTTATTTCTATTTTGACTGTTAGATCAACCTTGTACTCTTAGAATACCCATAATGGGAAATACTTGGTCATTGTTTCTTCACACATCTTTTTTTGCTTCATTCTCTTACCTTTATTTCTAAATTCTAATTACATATATATTAGACCATTTGATATCATCCCACAATTCTTGGAGGCCCTCTTTATTTTCTTTTATCTGTTTTCTCTCTATTCTTGAAATAAGTTACTTTCTATTGTCCTCTCTTCAAATTCACTAACTCTAACTCTTTCACTCCTTCATCAGCTATCTCTAATCCACTAAGTCCATCCAGCAAATTGTCCATTTCAGTTATTTTACTTGCGGAGGCAGAGGAGCACTCACCCCTCCGCCCCCCAAGATGTCCATGCCCTTCATCCCTGAAACTGGTGAATATGTTACATTATAACATGTCAAAGGAACTTTGTGGATATAACTAAGGTTTTGTACCTGTATTATCCAGGCGGGTACACTCTAATCACATAAGCTCTTAAAAACAGACGTGGTGAAAGAGTACGAAGAAGAGATGTGTTAGAAGGGCAACTTATAGAGATTCAAATGCAGACTCAACACACCATTGTTGGCTCTGAGTGGTATGGGCCAGCATGTGAGGGACTGAAGAGAGGTCTTTAGTTGCTCATTAAAAGTATAAGAAAGAATGCAGGCAGCCTCCAGGAGCACAGACTAACCTCTGGCTAAAAGCCAGTAAGGAAACAGGGACCTACAACCTACAACTATAAAGAAAGGAATTTAGCCAACAACTTAAATGAGGTTGGAAACGGATTCTTCCCCCAAAACCTCCAGTAAGTAAGCAATGGCACTCTGCCAACAACTTGATTTTAGCCTCATGAGACCTATGTTGGACTTCTAAACTATAGATCTGCTAAGACTCTCATTACACATACATTAGGCTTTTTGATATTTTCTCCAGGCTACAAATGTTCTTTTCATATTTTTCCCCTTATTTTTCTCACCATGCTTCGGTATGGGCAATTTCTATTGATCTGTCTTCAAGTTCTCTAATCTTTTTTTCTGCTGAGTCTAATTTGCTATTAAGCCCTTCAAATAAATTTTTATTTCTTATAATGTATTTTTTAAGGATTTTTTTTTTCTAGTTTCTACTTCTCTGCAAAATTCTTTACATTTACACATTTTGTTCATCTTTTCCACTAAATCCTTTAGTATTTTTACAGTAGTTGTTTTAAAGTCTTTGTCTACTGATTCCAGTGTTTGGGTTACTCGTGAGTCTGCTTCTATTAACTGCTTTTTTTCCTTCTGATTATGGGTCACTTTACCCTGCCTCTCTGTCTTTTTTAGTTGTTTACTAGACACTACTTGTAAAGGCAGAGACGGATATAAATAATATTTATTGCCATAAAAGTACAGATCCTTTTTTTGTTGTTAGCAGCTAATTGCTGATCCAGATCTAGACTTTGCTGCAGCTTTAATTAGATTCAGTTCTCTATTATTTACTAATTATGTGAAGGAGAGATCACGCTTCTTCTTTCAGCAGAGCTTTGGTACTGGACAGTGGCAGATTCTAGAGATATTTATCTCTGTGTTACACACACCTCAGCTTTCTAGCCAACATGAGAAATCTCTGTTTTAAAGTTCAGTCATAAGCCTTTGGGGCTGGGGAAGGAGGTCTTCTTTGCCCTCTATTTCCACCCACAGCTTACTATACCTCAAAAGATCTCCTTCCTCTTCCTGCCCTTCCTACAGCCTTTAAAAGACTGCTGAGGTATCCTTGGTAAGGTTACATATGTGCCTCAGACTTGCAGAATAATCTTGGGTAAATCATTAAATGCAGTACTTCAACATTCTTTTTTATAAAAATAAAAGGGTCAGACAAGATGGTTCTTAATGTCCCTTCTAGCTTTCATATTTAATTATCTGTATATTCTATAATCTATAATTATTTTTTGTTAAATATCAATTTGTTAATGTGTTATTAGCAATCATAATCTATTAAGTACACATACAAGATCACTTTGCAGAAGTAGTATATGTAACATATTTTGGAATAAAAAGTAAACTATACTTCTTGACACATGTACTTTTCTATATGCATACTATACATTAAAGGAAAATTAAAAATTATTTGGAGCAGTCTTGATTTCTTATAAATCATAAATCACAGCAATAAGCAAATGTACAAACTAAAAAGAATTTTTTTCGTCTAGAAAACACATATACACACTCATATAAAATCAAAACAAGCTAAAACATCTCCTAGTATTCATAGAGAAATAATTAACTTTTTGAAACCCAGTGCATTATTACTTTTTTTTTTTTTTTTGGAAAACATCAAATTCATCTGTAAAGTCAGCACTGCACAAAAACTATCCATAGAGGAAATAAACTCTGAAGTGTACTGACTTGAAAATGGAAAATAACTCAGGTTTAGGTGAAGACACTTACCCATCTTCAGTTTCTTTTAGTAAGCGACTAGCAATTCGGATCAGCATGCAGTATGCAAATTGTGATTTGAGACCAGATTTAGTAAACTTATTCAACATCTTGGAAACAGCAAGCCGATCATTCTTTCTAAGGTGATACAGGACTCCCAATGCATGGTACTAAAGAACAAGAGAGAATGTATCATACAGATTAGAAAGAAGAAAAAAGACCTACATGAAAACAGAATCACATGGAACCAGATTAAATATTTTTAGTAAAAAAATACCCAAATTGGATGTATACAAGTAGAATATTTTTTCATACTGAACAAAACACAGGCAAGACTAAAAGGATGAGAGTTTCAAATTTACTCCCAGAAGTTGTACATTCGGACTGGACAAGCATGAAGGAGGTGACATCCAATCTGAAGACGGCTCTAACAGGTTCAACCTTGGGCCACATATCCTCAGTACAAAAGGCTGTCAGGTCCAAAGCTTTACCAGTGTCACAGGTCTCTTTTAGTAGCTTTTAATCATCTGTGGCCACATTATTAGGTAAAGGATTAATCTCCTAAAATAGGAGAGTGAGAGTGTTTCCCAAGGGAAAAATTACTACTTTGTTTCATAATTGAATATGCTAACATGAGAAGCTGTACATAGTGAAAGGGCATAAATAAATACCCTCTAAAATACTAATGGGGTACTTTATATAAAATTTTCATTTAAGAATTTAATCTTGTTCCTTTTAATAAGGAATATCTTAATAAATATCAAAAGGAGCCTGACAAAACGATTTCAAAGTTTTACAGAGTGAAAACTGCTCTTTATTTTTTTTATAATGCCTATAATCAAGGCCTTAAAAACTTGGAATTGAACATCATTTTACACAAATTATTTTTCAAATAAAAGACTGCAATGCATTGTGAAGGACCTCTGGAATGAGTATCTCAATCTACTACTGAAAATAAGAATCTTTCCCAAACATTCCTGAGGGGGGGGTGGGGGGGCAATCTACCACACACTTGAAGGGCCTATGACAATCATCATCATTAGTGAGATACCTACTTGAGAATGTGCACTAGTGGGCTGCTTAATATGCCAAAGAATTTGCTTTTAGTTAATGCCAAAGAATTTGCTTTTAGTTAAT
>NW_007728818.1:0-11555 GCF_000696425.1 Galeopterus variegatus
CAACACCAAGTCAAGGGTAAAGATCCCCTTACCGGTCATCTTTAAAAAAAAAAAAAAAAAATTTGGAAAAAAAGAAGACTATGTATCCAACATTAGCTATAACTTTGCAATCTGCCATCACAAGTAAGAAGTAAGGTCTGGTCATCAGTGAACATTTTCCTTAGAGATTAGGGTCACAAAATCATAGTTTTGGAAGGAACCTTAAAAATCTGTCAGATCACAGTTAGCTCAGGTGGTTAGAGCATGGTGTTGTAACACTGAGGTCAAGGGTTTGGATCTATCAGGTCAACTGATGCTAAAATCCCCCAGAGCCAAATGGTTATCTGTCTATTGAAGACCTCAGAATAGAGATTCCCTAACTTGGGGAGCCAATTCCAAAGTAATTGCTCAGCTCTCCTCCCGCCTTCTCAAAAGATAAATAGACAATTTTCTCACAGAGAGTGACAGTTAAATGGACAGGGCCAGGGAAAGTACCATTATGCTTTGTTTGATGCATGAAAAAGTGTCATCACACAGGAAACTTCTGATCACGAATCTGACAGTGCATTAGACTTCTCTGAGAATTTTGTTTTTTCTGAAGCAAACCTCGTTTCCATGGTTATAAACTGTACTTAAGTTCTGTGTGTGTGTGTGTGTGTGTTTTTTTTTTAAAGATGATCAGTAAGGGGATCTTAACCCTAGCACCACACTCTCCCGAGTGAGCTAACCGACCATCCCTATATAGGGATCCGAACCCATGGCCTTGGTGTTATCAGCACCACACTCTCCCAAGTGAGCCAAGGGCCGGCCCCTAAGCTCTGTGTTGATTTTATGGTGATGTCAACTGCTGGACCTGATGAGAAGCCCCCGGAAATGAATCTAGCTTATTTCACGTTTTTAAACCTGTAATGGAGCTGAGTCATTAATTGAGATGACAAAACTTCTACCAATTTGAGAAGCAGACCAAACTATTTCTGCACTTAGATGAGGGCTATAAGGGGGAAAATGGGAAAAGTAGTCACACTGGTTGTTAGGGATTCAACATAAGAATTTGAGGGGGACAAAATTCAGTCCATAACAAAGGGATATTAAGTATTACACTAGAAAGAGCATGCATTTTGGAGCAAGACAAACCTGGATGATTTACTTAATCTCTCTAAACTTCGATTTTCCTTTCTATTAAATATTACTTAATATTAATATTAAACATTATAAATAATATTTCCTTTCTGTTGAATGAAAATGCCAGGCAGTCTGAATCTAATGCCCATGTTCCTTATATCACATAATCTAAAAGGTTTAGGACTAAGTGGGAAGTCAGAAATAATTTAGTCCATCTCCCACAATGCATCCTGAAGATGAGCAAAAAGCTTCAAGGAGGTTATATGTTAGCAGTGATCTGTCCCGTTCCCCACCACCTTATTACTTATTAGGTGTTTTATAAGAATGACAGCAAGTCTCAGAATTCTGCCAAAAGAAGGAAACTTACTACCACAGAGCCGCCTCAGAGACCAAAACTCATTCCTGGAAGCTCAGGGGAAACCCCTACTTGCAGTCTACTTTGATTTCTGCAGCAATCTTCCCTGGAAAGTTTCTCTCTGAGGCACGTGCCCTTATGTTATAATGACATAATCAGCCACCCTTCTAGCCAGATCTAGCAGCAAAATCCTTGGCTGAGTGGGGGATTCTGGAACAAGTGGAGTTTTAGAGCATGGCGCTCCTGCAGAAATGTTGTTGCCGAGCTTAGTAAGATTCTTATCTTGCTCCAAAAAAGGCAGAGAGATGCTTGTATAATCTTACTTGTTAGCCTTGTATTTTGCACACCATTTTATTGCATCAATGAAAAATTATTTTCAACATTCCTTATACTAATTAATTAACCCTCTGGCACTGATTTAGAAGGCAGTACTTGCAGCAGTTGTCATAATGGCCTCTGGAGAGATGATCCCCAGGGCACAGATTCAAGTTAACTTAAACACAGGTAAGCTTCCTACTGGCTCCTCTGAGGTAACGTAAATTCCCGAGAATATAATGCCTGCCTTTGGGAAACATAGCTAAATAGTACCAGAACCCAAGCCTCCTCACCCCCAACTCATAAACACAGAGTTCCTGCCAAGGTGTGAAGCTTTCTTTATAAACAACCTTCATACCACAACCCATCAGACCACCCCTACAGAGCGGCACACAGAAAACTGATATTCAGAATCACAACTTAACCTTGTCAAGACTCAGTTGTGTTCCATATACTGTACTTGTTAAAACAGAAAAATAGAGTTTTTTTGTTTGTTTTTGTTTTTTGTGGCCGGCCAGTATGGGGATCCGAACACTGAAGACTCAGTTGTGTTCCATATACTGTACTTGTTAAAACAGAAAAATAGAGTTTTTTTGTTTTTGTTTTTGTTTTTTGTGGCCGGCCAGTATGGGGATCCGAACACTGAATTTCTCCCTGTTTTTGAAATCATGTATAATTAAGGGATTTCACAGAGTAGGTCTGAGATATTATATCAAGAGCTTATGAATTTAGATCTTTTATTAGGTGAAGAAGGATTTTGTTGTCTGGACAGCCTACTGAGAAATGGAGAAGCAAGGACTTGGGTAAACTGCATGTAATTTTACCTTTCAACATTACTCAAAAGCTCACAAAGCACCGGCATTCCAAAAGGTAGGAAGATGTTATTTTCTTAAAATAGATCATGAAGATAATTTATTTTATTTCATGGCATATTTAAACTATAAACAATTATGATATGGTTTTGGTACATATTTACAACATCAAATATGTGTTTCCCTGTGTATCTATGTTTAGTTCAATTTGTCTAAACACAGAAACACTTAGATTTTCAGCTAGCAAAAATTTACCTAATGGTAATTTTTATATTAGACATAAAGGCAACATTATCAATGAGAAAGATGAGGCTGAGGCTGAATTGGAGAGTGAAATAAACTGAAAATTTTAATATGGGAAGATTGACTGCATTGAAATGTTTCATTCCTTCAATAATTCAGAAATGGAATTGCCCTTGGAGAGTCAAATTAATAAACTTCAAACACAACGGATGTGATTAGGAATCTGGCAGGCATTGTTTCCACCCAGCGTGCATTTGCCCATCTGCCCTTCCTAGAAGAGCCTTGATTAGTCCAATAGCCTCTCTTCTCTGCACAGCTTGTGCTCAGAGCCTAGGCTCATCGCCAGCTCCAAGAGGCAAGACCTGATTGGGCTAAGCCACTTACGGTGGTTTTTCCCTTCCCAATGGCAATTGGTATGGCCATAGGCATGCGATAAAATTTTAGCCAGTGAGACACCGAGAAGTCTGCAGGGGCTCTGGGAAAGAGTTTAGCAATTATAAAAAAAAACACAAGGAAAACAGCCCCTTTTTGGCACTGGCTCTTGTGATTTTGGGATTTGCTGCCGTTATGCTGGACTATGAGGGAAGCTAGCCTGAGGTGATGAAGAGACAGAATCAAAAAGTAAAAAAAAAAAAAAAAGAGCCAGAATCAAGAGATTGTGAAGAGGAGCCAGAGCACAGTCACTGTGTTGGGGATTCTTGTCTTTTGATTTTAGTTTACATGAAATAGCAACATATTTCATCAGATCTAAGATGCCATACATTGTATGCCACCCCATTGTTTTATGTGCCAAGGAACACTGCTGAGGAAATTAAGACACAATGGACTTTTAACATTTATTTCATAATGACTGAAAGAGCACTTTTATTCTTCATTAGACATGTATTTTATTACATTACCTTTAATATTATGTTAATTCATTAGTTTTATAAATTGTGACATAAGATATATTAATTTTTGTTATAGTAATTTTAATATAATAAATTTACATAACCCTTTGTTTACCTAACGAAGGAAATATAAGTGGAGTAAATAGATGAAAGTATTCCTTAAACCACTCTGTATAGAGAGTCTGAGTCTTCTGAATCACATCGTGAATGATTCTTCAGTGTTTTATAAGAAATATTGTCCTCTGTGAAGTCAAGAGCATTGGTGATAATAGTAATAAGTACTGTGCTTTATTTTATTTTTGGTGGCTGGCCAGTACAGGGATCTGAACCCTTTAACTTGGTGTTGTAACACCACACTCTAACCAACTGAGCCCACCAGCCAGTCCCCGTACTGGGCTCTTAAGCTGGCTCTGCAGTTCTCTAGAGCTAGCCTACTTTTGATATCTACTTTGAGAATGCTGTAAACATGTCAGATTTACCCCATTCCCTCCCTAACCATTTACATCCTAGATTCTAAGTGTGCTCTCCCATAGCTTCTAAATTTTTTTCCAAACTACTGCTTTGATGCTTGCACTTCTGCATTGTTACCAGTTTCTGGCTGTTACAGATAAAGGGCCTATAACCATTTGTGGACAGGCTTTTGTGTGAATATAAGTCTACATTTCTCTGGGATCAATGCCCAGGAGTGCAACTGCTTGGTCAAATGGTAGTTGAATGTTTTGTTTTTTTTTTCAAGAAACTGCCAAAATGTTGGCACTTGTACCTTCCCAGCAGCAGTGCATGAGTGACCCAGTTTTTCTGCATCCTCACCAGCATTTGGTGTTGTCATTCTTTTTTATTTTAGCCATTCTGATAGGTGTGTAGTAATATCTCATTGTGGCTTTAATTGTTGAACATCCTTTCATGTGTTTATTTGCCACCCATAAATCCTCTTGAGTGAAATGTCTCAGAGTTTTTTTGTCCATTTTCTAAATAGATTGTTTGTTTTTACATTCTAAAAACTATTCCTTTGTCAGATGTGTGGCTTGCAAATATTTTCTTCCATTCTGTTCCATCTCTTAGCAGGGTCTTCTCAAAGCAAACATTTTTAATTTTGGTGAAGTCCAATATATCAATTTTTTTGGTTTCACGGATCATGCTTTTGGTGTCAGGTCTAAGAACTAGCCCTAGGTTCTGAAGATTTTCTCCTATTTTTTCCCCCAGACTTTTATGTTTTGTATTTCACACTTAAGTCCATAATCCATTTTGCATTAATTTCTGTAGTAGGTCATGGTTCATTTTTTGGTATATAGATGTCCAATAGCTCCAGCACCATTTGTTGAAAAGGCCATCTTTCCTCCATTTTATTGCTTTTACACCTTTGTCAAAAATAGATTGGGAATATTTGTTTGAGTCTATTTCAGTATTCTCTGTTCTGTTCCATTGATCTATGTGTTTATGGGCCTATAACCATTTGTGGACAGGCTTTTGTGTGAATATAAGTCTACATTTCTCTGGGATCAATGCCCAGGAGTGCAACTGCTTGGTCAAATGGTAGTTGAATGTTTTGTTTTTTTTTCAAGAAACTGCCAAAATGTTGGCACTTGTACCTTCCCAGCAGCAGTGCATGAGTGACCCAGTTTTTCTGCATTCTCACCAGCATTTGGTGTTGTCATTCTTTTTTATTTTAGCCATTCTGATAGGTGTGTAGTAATATCTCATTGTGGCTTTAATTGTTGAACATCCTTTCATGTGTTTATTTGCCACCCATAAATCCTCTTGAGTGAAATGTCTCAGAGTTTTTTTGTCCATTTTCTAAATAGATTGTTTGTTTTTACATTCTAAAAACTATTCCTTTGTCAGATGTGTGGCTTGCAAATATTTTCTTCCATTCTGTTCCATCTCTTAGCAGGGTCTTCTCAAAGCAAACATTTTTAATTTTGGTGAAGTCCAATATATCAATTTTTTTGGTTTCACGGATCATGCTTTTGGTGTCAGGTCTAAGAACTAGCCCTAGGTTCTGAAGATTTTCTCCTATTTTTTCCCCCAGACTTTTATGTTTTGTATTTCACACTTGAGTCCATAATCCATTTTGCATTAATTTCTGTAGTAGGTCATGGTTCATTTTTTGGTATATAGATGTCCAATAGCTCCAGCACCATTTGTTGAAAAGGCCATCTTTCCTCCATTTTATTGCTTTTACACCTTTGTCAAAAATAGATTGGGAATATTTGTTTGAGTCTATTTCAGTATTCTCTGTTCTGTTCCATTGATCTATGTGTTTATCCCTTCACCAATATTGCACAGTGTTGATTACTGAAGCTACATAATAAGTCTTGAAATTGGCTGGTGTAATTCCATGCAGTTTATTCTTCTTTTTCAAAATTGTTTTTAGCTATCCAGTGCCTTTGGAGAGAGAATTTATATTAACTAACTTTGCTTATTTTGTGCTCTCAAGCCATCTTCAGATAATCTGGCTCGCGTGGATCTGATCTGCAAGGAGAGGCTGTAAGGCAAGGCTGGCATAATTTATATTAACTAACTTTGCTTATTTTGTGCTCTCAAGCCATCTTCAGATAATCTGGCTCACGTGGATCTGATCTGCAAGGAGAGGCTGTAAGGCAAGGCTGGCACGTGCATCCGGCCTGCCTGTATTTCTCACTGTAAACCATATTGGCACACATATGTTTCTGCACAGATACTTAAGAAACAGGCTCACAGGGAGGCACTTCTTTACCCCATAAGGACTCAGTAAACAGACATCCACTCTGATTGACACTGAGAATACAGGAATAACAAACTCAGTTTCTCCCACTATACTCCCACAACACAAATCGCTACTGTGACTACTGGTCACTAAAATGTGTGTGGAAATTTCTCCTCACCGACAACCAATTCGAGGGCGGAACTGTCATCCACATACCAAGCAGCTCTTTGTCAGTCAGTTGAGAACTGTTTACAGAGCACCCAAGTGTTGATAGAACGTAGCAGCTCCTCCCACAGTTCCAGGGTTAATCCTAAAGAAAACAGGCTCCCTCCCTGCTCATAAGTATCTCTTCCTTGCATTCCCGAGGTACCATAATCCTGTATCAACCATCCATTTTATTATGGAACTCTTCCATACACTGCCATACCTATTAGGGTATCTCTCTCACATCAACCAACATATCATGGGTATTTCAGGTTTCAAGATCATTTTATGTCCTTCAGTCATAGGGGTAGCTTTAATTAATGTCCCATAGCAAAGTAGTAAATGCCCCTCAAGTGGAAATTCTCTAGCCCAACCATCTGTCACTGTGAGGCACTCACAGGCTTTTGCCAGAAGCCCAGTGTAGGCACCTCATAGGGCTACCGTGCAGAGAATGTGTGCCTACCATCACTCCAGCTTCTATTCTGCATTGTGTGGGCTCAGGCAGTCTTACTGGTTCACATTCAGCATATCCAATTAATATTGCTTGAGAACAGATTTATGCTTTACAATATCAGGTAGGAAAAGTTCCCAGCCAGACATGACACTCATTCCCATAGAACAGTTAGATAAAGGAAACACAACTTCTTTACATAAAGCTTGTTTAAACATTCCAACTTATATAATTCTATCAACACTTACATTTTTATATTCTCTCAATCTAACTGTAGCCTGTAACAGCTTCACCAATGGATCTTGGAACCACAGTACGAGTACGTGGGGCTCCCACATCAAGGAGTCTCATGAATTTCTCTTTACCACTCCCTGATCATTTTACCTACCTGTGTACATAAGGGTTTGGGTCCTCAGCAGGGGGGTTAGCTAAGGGACCCTTGCCCCTTTGTCAGTTTTTTTTTTTTTTTTGGCAGCTGGGGGGTACTGGGATCACACCCTGGCTGTTGGGGTTGTCAGCACCACACTCTAACCAACTGAGCTAACCAGCCAGACCACCTTTGTCAATCTTTATCTAGACGAATCTGCCTGACTATTGCCCCAGGCAATTTCAGATTAGATTTCTCATTGTAATCTTTGCCTTCAGACATTAAATTTCTCCAAACTGGGGTAAATACAGCAAACTTGTTTGGAGCCCCTTAATGTTGGTTGGGAGACCAGCAGAGGCTCCCTTTGGTCCACCGAAACTTAGTATTGTATTAAGGTCTTTGTTTTAACCTCATCAATTCTCATTTTTTCATTTCATTTCTTAACCATCTAAAGATTTCTACCCTGCTGGGACCAGTCCTGTGGCTCTCTTTCTTTTTCCTCTTAGTTCCACCCCATCAATGTTTTCTTTATTCACCTTACTTCTGAATAACCATTTAAAATTTTTCACCTTCCTGGGATGAGTTCTTTGACTCTGCCTTTTGCCTTTCACCATTCCCTTTATTAATTAACCTAACATTTTCATTAGTATCTGTGAGACCCATAAGGGGAAGCTTATTGGAGTGAGCAGGACTGAAGCCATGTTGGGATCTAAAACCACATGGGCTCTAAAAGATTTTAAAAGGACACAGTTTTTTCTTGGCATGCATTTCTCTGAGTTCCCTCTTTTCCCACGGTTATTGGTATTTTGAACCGAGGTTATGGGTGAAGGGTAAATGCTGGATATAAGCTTATTCCCCCTCCCCGTGCATACCAAAGTTCTCCCTCTCCCCTGAAAAACTACCCCTGCCCAAGGAGAGGCATGTCTTCTTTAAGACAAACAGAAGAGTGGAGGAAGCAGGGACCTTAAGTAAATTGGCACGCTGGTGTCAAAGTGTTCTGGTGCCAGCAGAGTAGCCAGTGGATTGACTTACCTGCTCAGCCTGATCTCGCACGCGCTCTGGGTTGTGTGAGCAGGGTGAAGGGCACATAAGCATGCAAATGATTTACATCTCTCCTTTGATGTGTTCACTGTATAACCTAACCATTGTATGTACCCCGTGGCGGTGCAGATTTCCAGCTGGCCGGCTGCTGCCAGCTCCTCCTATAAGTCTAATAAACCAATGTCTCTACCTATGTAATAACGGGCGAGTTCTCTGAAACAGTCAAACACTATACGAGTGGAGTGCCCTTTCAGATTTGGGGCTGCTATACAATGGGGCAAGATGATATTATTTACATAAATGTAAAGTTGTTTTCCAGTCAGCCTGCAGACTTACATGTACTATCCAGATCCCAAGAAACCAAGCAAGACATCAATAAAGCTTTGCTGATTCCACCCTCCAGCAGGACCCTGAGATAACAACAAGGACAGGACGGGAGCAGAAAACAGACGGAGTCCTGGCAAGACCGTGCACCTGACTCCTTGCACGGATCCCCTACAACTCACGTCCCCTCCCCCCTGCTTTTCACTTCCCATGTTCCATTCCCTCAACCCCCTCTTTGAAAACTCCTCAGTTAATCTGAGTCTTGGAGATGGCTTTAGTCTGGCCTTTCTCCTTCAGGTTTACCAGAGAGTTGGGGTAGCCTAACATCTCTCCTCAGGTCACTGGTGTTCCTGAATAAAAGCTGACTTCCATTTTCACCAACATTTGACTTTTAAGTGATTTGCTTTTGAAAGGGGGCAGGCAGCTGGACCTGGAGATTTTGGAGAGCCTCAGGCAGGAGCCGAGTGCTCCCCAGTATCAAGCTGAAACAGCACATTTAATAAGGCTTCTAGAATGATCTTTTGGTTTTGCAGCAGTAAGGTTATATCGGGTATCACATTAAAGGAGCACCCTTTTTTTTTTTTTTAAAGATGACTGGTAAAGCGATCTTAACCCTTGACTTGGTGTTGTCAGCACCACGCTCTCCCAAGTGAGCTAACTGGCCATCCCTATATAGGGATCTGAACCCATGGCCTTGGTGTTATCAGCACCACACTCTCCCAAATGAGCCATGGGCTGGCCCTTAAAGGAGCACCCTTAATCACAGGCATATTCAGCAGGTGAATATCTTGGTCATCATAAAGCCAGTCCCACATGGCTTGCATATGAAGCATATCAGCTGCTTCATCTGGGATGTTCCACTTGGCATTTAAAGGGGGACTTGGGCAGTCCCCCTTCTCAGGATAAACAGATCTTACAGTGGCTTTTATCCAGTCCAACAGGCTGGCTGCTCCCTTGGGACTAACCTCCTGTGTGTCTGGATCATATACAGCCATCTGTGATTATTTCATAGAGAGCTGTGGGTCCTGAATCAACCCAAACATGCTCTTCCACTTTGCAGCATTTTTAAAAAAGGATACTGCCCCTAAATTAGTTACTCCCAGAATCCATATTTGTAAAGGCTCGTCGGGAAGCTGATGAGACTGATCTACAAAATAAAACGATTCCTTCATACTATACTCTCTAGTTTCAATATTTTCTTGGTTTTGCCCTTCCTCCACATTGACTGCTTTCTCAGTAACCACAGGTCTTAGAGGTACTTTCTGTTGTCCCTGCATAATACTTCCCTTGGGGAGCAGCTTCAAGGTTGGTAGTTAAGCTTAGACAGACTGAAATCTGAACTCGGTCTAGCATCAGTCTGACCCAGCACTCTTTTACTTTCATTTTAACTATTACAGATAACAATAACCAAGCGATTGTGTGTGTGTGTGTGTGTGTGTATATATATATGTCTGTATATATATATATATATTTTCATTTTAACTATTACAGATAACAATAACCAAGCGATTGTGTGTGTGTGTGTGTGTGTGTGTATATATATGTCTGTATATACATATATATATACAGACATGTATTTTTTTCTGAGTTTGCATATCCTTATGCATCCAGTGAACCAGCTCCCTGGGAGTTGGATCCATCTCTACATTTTATCGGTAAATTTTACCTTTAGTAACTGATTGCAGCACAGCTGCTGCTCCATACCATGGGTGACCACGTGGCCACTCAGGACTGACCTACTATAAATCAGTGTTCCCATGACACCCTTCTTGGGCTTGGTCAATTTGCTAGAGTGGCTCATAGAACTCCAGGAAACACTTACGTTTACCAGTTTATTATAAAGGATATTTGTGAGGAAAATAGAATAATCAGGCCCGGCACCTGGGGCAGGTTGGGGGTGGTGCAGCATTCTTTGTGGGTAGGTTGTGTGTGGGTGGATTTAGTGGCCTGCGCGGCACCACCACCTTGGCTGGAGTTTACTGCCTCTGGCAGCCATAGCACATACAGCAATGCTTTCCAACCTACAGCTTCAGAGGACCTATTTGCCAGTTATGTAGCTCATAGACCTGCCTGTAAGGGGTCTGTCTAGGGACCCAGGCTGTCGTGTGAAGGGTTTGTGACCCAGTCTGTGAACGGGCTTGAGGGGTCTGTGAGCTCCAGACTCAGCCCTAGCTCGACAATTGGCCCAGTCGGCAGGATTACAGGCAGGTAAACGAGCCAACAACTGGCGTCCATCAGCAGGATTCTGACATTAGCCATAGGGCAACAATGAAGAGATGCATAGGGCAAGGGATGGGGGAAGGGGCGTGAAGCTTCTATGTCCTCCCTGGGTACGCCACCCTCCAGAATCTTCAAGTATTCAGCTCTCCAGAAACTCTCTGAACCCTGTCTTTTGGACTTTTATGGAGGCTTCATTACATAAGCAGGATCAATTGAATCATTGGCCATTGGTGATCAATTCAACTTCAAGCCCTTCTCCCCTCCTTGGAGGCTGGCAAAGGGGCTGAAATCCCAACCTAGTAATCATTCCTTGGTCTTTCCTGTGACCAACCCCATCCTGAAACTACCTTGGAGCTGCCAGCTACTTGTTAGCATTCAGAAAATCACTTATCACATATCAGACAGACGCAAAAAAGAAAAAAAAACACGTCACTTGGGCCGGCCCGGTGGCGCACTGCTACAGTGCGCCGCTTGGGAAGCATAGTAGCGCTCCCGCCGAGGGTTCGAATCCCACATACAGACTGGCCGCTCACTGGCTGAGCGAGG
>NW_007728818.1:12468-22208 GCF_000696425.1 Galeopterus variegatus
CAAAAAACGATTAAAAAACACAAATTAAAAATAACTTTGCATAGTATTTACTTTGTATAAGGTATTATAAGTAATCTAGAGATGATTTTAAAGTATATGGGAGGATGTGTATAGGTTATATGCAAATGCTATGCCATTTCATATAAGGGACTTGAGCATCTGTGGATTTTGGTATCTGCGAAGGGGCCTGGAACCAATCCCCCTTGGACAGTGAGGGCCAGCTGTACATACTTCACAACATCACAGACATATACTGCTGGTCTTGTAAGACTGAGGATTAGAGCCTGGTCTGTGGCCTTTGACAAGTTCGCCAAAGATAGTCACATCTTATAGGGATCTAATTGTAGAGCTGGCCAGACTTCCCCAGAGACTATCCATCTTTTTCAATGCAAACACCCAAGAGTTTTAATTCAAAATGCAACACCTTCTAAATCCAAAATTTATATATATAACCTCTTTTTTTTGTCACGAATTTATTTATTTATTTTTTGGCAGCTGGCCAGCATGGGGAATCAAACTCTTGATCTTGGTGTTACAAGGCTGCGCTCTAACCAACTGGGCAACCGGCCAGCCCGAGCCTCCTAATTCTTAACTGCCCATTTGTATTCAGGATTGGGAGCTACGAAGCTAACTGATACTCTGGACATTTTAGCAGGGTTTGTCCAGAGGAGGGCCTCCCTATAGGGTGATCTGCTGGGGCTCTTTGGTTGAAGGATCTTAACTATTAATATCTTGAGATACCTTCTTTAGGACTGGTCTGATTCCCCAGAGATGAATCTTCCAGTTTTCAGCCTGGAGGGTATAAGCCTGGCTGCCAATAGGGTTCTGGAGCCACTGGGGAAGTCAGAGGTGAGTATGGAGGTTTTCACTTAATCCTCTGCCATTTTCAGCACTAGTACCCAGTTCATAGTCTCTTTAGCTTACCCCTCCAGAGACCAAACCTCCAGTATCCACCGAGAGGGTAGGGCAAAGCAGTTGCTGGTTGTGCATGAGAGGTGAAGAGATAAAGAAGGTGGTTCTAACCACTTCTTAGAATTTCACCCACTACTATTGTTTCAACCATGCAAATATTACTACTTTCAGAGGAACCTATTTCCACCAGAGGTTCTGTTTTTTTGTTTTTGTAATCTTTTAAAACTTTTTTAATATTTTATATTTGTCATTTTAATTTAAATATATAGGATAACACAAGTAATTAAGTTGGTTGTCAATGTTTAAACTTAGAAATAGCTGACATTATATTTATAAGGATTTTAAGATTTTTTAATTTTAAGATGTTTAAAAGAGTTTGATCTACATTTTTAAGTTTATTTCATTACAGTTTTTAAAATACTTGGTGTGATTTTGCTGGATTTGTAATTATGTCTCTTTAGATTTTGGAAATGCTTGAGAAAATAATACATATTAAATTTGTGATTTTATATAGAAATGCTTAAGAAAGTTTAATCAAGTTTGTAAGTGATATTTAAATTTAAGAGAATTTAATTTGCTAGATTTATAAGTTTTGTGGCTTTAATTTACAATGTTTAAGACAGTTTGATTAAGTTTGTAAACAGTGTTTAAATGTTTGAGTGATTTTAATCTGTCAAATGTATAAGCTAATTAAACATTAATCAAAGTACAATAAAAATTAGTTTCGGCTGGCCTCGTGGCGCACTTGGGAGAGTGCGGCGCTGGGAGTGCTGCGACGCTTCCGCCGTGGTTTCGGATCCTATATAGGAATGGCCAGTGTGCTCACTGGCTGAGCACGGTGCGGGTGACACCAAGCCAAGGGTTGCGATTCCCTTACCGGTCACGAAAAAGACAAAAAAAAAATTAGTTTTTAATTTTAACAGAAAATTACTTGACTTTCAATTGAATTTACTAGGTTCGTTAAGTTATGTGTTGGAAGTTTAAAGAAAAGTATGTTTTTAATTTATAACTAATCAAATATTACAATATTTAATATTTAATTAAATATCACAAATAATTATAAAGTAGAGCTTCTCAAGTCAGATTTGAAAGATTGATTCAGGAATAAATAATTTGGGAACCACTGGGTGGTCATTTGGAAAAGGAAAATTGACTCCTGCCTCACCCCAGGATCAACTCCAAATAGATCAAAGATCTGCATGTAAAAAAAGAGGCCATAAAAGCGCTAGAAGGAAAAAATGATGAATTCCTTTATTACCTTTCTATGTTTCAAAATCCAGAAACCATAAAAATTGAAAATTCAACTTTACAAATATAAAAAATTTCTGTACAGCAAAATCTCCACAAAGATCTGTATAGAAGTGTTTTAAGCAGCTTTGTTCATAATAGCTCCAAATTGGGAATAACCAATAAATCCATCAACTGGTAAATGGATAAGTACATCCATATGATGAAGTATTATTCACCAATAAAAATAAATACTGATACATGCAATAACATGGTTGAATCTCAAAAGCACGATGCTAAAAGAAAAAAAGAAAAAAAGAAAAAAAAAAATCAAAAGCATTATGGTAAGTGAAAGAAACCAGACATAAAAGGCTGTGTTTTGTATGATTCAATTTAGGGCATGCTGGAAAATGCAAAACAGAAATCAAGTCAATGGCAATCAGGGGTTGGGGATGAGAGAGGGGACTGACCACAAAGGGACATGAGAGAAATTTTGGTTGATGGAAATATTCTATATCTTAATTATGGGGCTAGCCGTTTAGCACAGTTAGTTAGAATGCAGTGTTGATAACACCAAAGTCAAAGGTTCAGATCCCTATACAGGCTAGCTTCCAAAAAAAAAATGTGATGGTGGTTATACATCTGTCAAATTCATGGAACCTGGTGAAAAGGGTGATTTTTATTGTATTAAAAGTATATATCATGGGGCTGGCTGGTTGGCTCAGCTGGTTACAGTGCAGCCTTATAACACCAAGGTCACAGGTTCAGATTCCCATACTGTCCAGCCACCAAAAACAAAAAAGTATGTGGTTTTTTTTTTGGCGACTGGCTGGTATGGAACCAAATCATTAACCCTTGATCTTGGTATTACAAGGCCCGGCTGTAACCAACTGAACTAACCAGCCAGCCCAATAAATCTGATTTATTAAAAAACACATCAAAACAAAGTCAAAAGAGAAATGATAAACTGTGGAAAACATCTGCAATTAATACTACAGACAAAGGGCTAATCTCCCTAAAGAACTTATAGAAATAGAGAAAGACCAACAAATTAATAGAAAAATGAGCAAAAAAACATAAAAACAGAATTCACAGGGAAAAAATTCACATGGCTCATAAACATAAAAAGATGCTCAATTTCACTCATAATAACATTAAAGCTTATTAAAATCACTAAGATATTATTTTTCAGCGGGCCCATTAGCTTAGTTGGTTAGTTATGACTTTTATAACACCAAAGTCACCGTATTGACCAGCCACCAGAAAAACACCAAAAAAGAGATATTATTTCTCATATACCCAGGCTGACAAAATCCAAAAGAATAAAAACACACTTTGTTAGCAAGGATGTGGGGAAACAGATACTCTCATCATTGTGGTACAAAACCTATGGAGGGAAATTTAGCATGATCTAATAAAATTACAGATGCTTCTATCCTTTGACCCAGCAATTGCACGCGTAGGATTCTACTGTACAGATATAGTTGCACACATATGAAATGACAAAGAACATATGTATAAAGTTCCTCATTGAGGAATTATTGGCAAAACCTAAAAGAAACGACCTGGGTCTAGCACTTGGGGACTGGTTGAACAAACTTTGACATCACCTGAGTACTGTGACACTACCTGTGAGTACTATGTAGCCATTTGCCATTCTAAAAAAAGAATAAGGAAGATCTCTAAGTACTGATGTGGAGTGATCTCCAGGATATACTGAGAAGTGAATCCCCCCACTAGGACATACAGTCCAAGAGGGTGGAAGTATATATCTGTTTTGCTCACTGCTTTTATCTCCAGAACAATGTCTATAACATAGTGGGAACTAAAAAAATATTTGTCAGGGCCGGCCCATGGCTCACTGGGGAGAGTGCAGTGCTGATAACACCAAGGCCACAGGTTCGGATCCTGTATAGGGATGGCCGGTTTGCTCACTAGCTGAGCATGGTGCTGACAACACCAAGTCAAGGGTTAAGATGCCCTTACCCATCATCTTTAAAAAAAAACAAACAGAATGTTATTTACAAAAACAGGAGGCTGGTCAGATTACAAACATGGCATAGTTTGTAGACCACTGAGAGGACTAAGACATGAATAATAAAACATTTGTCAAATTAATTAATTGCCTGATCATAGTGTGCTGTTTTTATTTTTCTTTATTGGTTTATCATTTTCTTGTTGATTCATAATAGGACTTTTTAAAATTTTAGTATTTATAATCCTTTGTTTAATGAAAGTGTCTATTGACATTGTCTATGCTGTGTATGCCATTCCAGAAATTTAACACTTTTTCTACACTTAAACCTTGAGGGCTGGCTGGTTGGCTCAGCTGATTAGACAACGGTGTTATAACACCAATGTCAAGGGTTTGGATCCCTATCTCGGTCAGCCAGCTGCCAAAAAACAAAAACAGAAAAAAATCTTGAAATCTTTTCCATTATGGCTTCTGGGTTTTCTGTATTAAGAAGGCCTCCTGGGGCTGGCCTGTGGCTCACTCGGGAGAGTGCGGTGCTGATAACACCAAGGCCATGGGTTCGGATCCCATATAGGGATGGCCGGTTGCTCACTGGGTGGGCGTGGTGCTGACCTTACCGGTCATCTTTAAAAAAAAAAAAGAAGGCCTCCTGACAGGTACATGAAAAAATTCTCAACATCACTAGTTATCAGGGAAATGCAAATTAAAACTACATTGAGATACCACCTCACCACAGTTAGACTCGCTATAATCAAAAAGACAGTGAATAACAAATGCTGGCGAGGGTATGGAGAGAAGAGAATGCTCCTGCACTGTTGGTGGGACTGTAAATTAGTACAACCACTATGGAAAACTGTATGGAGCTTTCTCAGACAACTACAGATAGATCTTCCATACAATCCAGCAATCCCACTTCCCGGTATATATACCCAGAAGAATGGAAATCATCATGTCAAAGGGATACCTGCACTCCCACATTCATTGCAGCTGTTTACAGTAGCCAAGACATGGAACCAACCTATATGTCCATTGATGGATGATTGGATAAGGAAACTGTGGTATACATACACCATGGCATACTACTTTGCCATAAAAAAGAATGAAATTCTCCCATTTGCAACAACATGGATGAGCCTGGAGAAACTTATGTTGAGTGAAATAAGCAAAGCACAGAGGGATAAATACCGCACGTACTCACTCATAAGTGCAAGCTAAGAGAGAAAGAAGGAAGGAAAGAAAGACCACAGTGGTGCATTGGACTTGCAGAGGGAGAGAACATACCTTGGGCTACAAAGTGGAGTGTGGGGATAGAAGGAGGTGGAGGGAGGATGGGGATAATTGGGTGGGGGACACGGGGTACAAACGTAATTTGTGGTAATGGGTATGCTGCTAGTATGAATCTGGCCTTCACATCTTGGGCACGAGGCATGACAATCAGCTTTGTATCTCATGAATATTCATAACCAATTAAAAAAAAGCCTCCATATTCAAAGGTTATTCAAATGCTATACTAAACTATGTTCCTAATATTTGAGGCATGACAATCAGCTTTGTATCTCATGAATATTCATAACCAATTTAAAAAAAGCCTCCATATTCAAAGGTTATTCAAATGCTATACTAAACTATGTTCCTAATATTTAATATCAGTATAATTCGGTGTATGAACAAATTACAGGGAAAATCTACTATTAGATTAATAAAAGTAAAAAAAAAAAATGCTGATAGAATTCAGTAGCCATTCCAAATATAAATCCTAAGTAAAACAGTAATGGAATGAAACTACCCAAATATGATAGAATCTCTTTATACACACATACACTCACATATATAAGGGCTGGCTGGTTAGCCTGATTGGTTGGAACCCAGCCTTATAACACCAAGCTCACGGATTTGGATCTCCTTACTGGCCAGCTGCTGAAACAAAACAAAACATATATACAAACCCGCACACCCAGTAAACATCATATTCAGCAGTAAAAGAAACCTTGACATTTAAATCAGAAACAAGACCACTGTCATTCAATACCACTTCGGGTTTTCTAAATCATGCAAAAGATAATAAAGAAAGTTGAAAGAAGAGAATATTACTTTATAGATATAACAGCTAATAATCTATTAGAATTAATAAAAATTGAATAGGGAGACTGGATATAAGAAATACACATGGGGCTGGCCGGTTAGCTCATTTGGATAGAGCGTGTTGATGTAACACCAAGGCCAAGGGTTTGGATCCCCATACCACCCAGCACCGAAAAAAAAAAGAATAAAAGAAATATATGTAAAATAGCCTTTATTTATAATAACCTATATTATATTTATAATAAGCAGTCAGAACTTATATGAAATAGTTCAAAACTATAAAATACACCTAAAAATACCTAAAAATATATAACATAAAAGATATAAAACACCATTAAAAACTATTGAATTCTAATGATGGTCCTAAATCCAATACCTGAACATATTTTTTCTCTTGCTTTGGCAGCTGGCTTGCACCAGGATCCATACCCTTGACCTTGTTTGTTATAAGGCTATGTTCTAACTAACTGGGCTAACCAGCCAGCCCCTGAACATATTCAGAGGCATATTATATTCCAAGATTGGAAATTTCAATGACCTGTTTTTGAAAACAGAATGAAATTATTTTAGATTCATATAGGAAAATAAATGTGTAAAAAGTGCCAAGAAAATCTTGGAAAAAATGAATACTGTCTTGCAATATATGAGTGTAATATAAGCATTTTATAAATAAATAGTATGGTATTTGTACATAATAAACCAATATATTGGTTAAATAGAATAGAGTTCAGAAGTAGCTTCAGGTATGTATGGGAAACTGATATATAGTAAAGCTATTATTTCAACTTTGGAAGAAAGGGATGATTTACTTAATAAACAATATTGACATGATAAGCCATTCTAAAAGAAATCGGTTTAAACCTCTACCTCCAACCACACTCAAAAATAAATTCTAGATGAACTAATATGAGAAGTACAAAAATACTATGATTTTTTATTGTATTCCTTTTACAATAATAAATAATTCCATTTTCATTTTAGAAAAGGGTACAGAAATCAGATATAGCACACTAAGAATGATTATGCATGCTTTTTTTTTTTAAAGATGACTGGTAAGGGGATCTTAACCCTTGACTTGGTGTTGTCAGCACCATGCTCACCAGGTGAGCGAACCGGCCATCCCTATATGGGATCCGAACCCGTGGCCTTGGTGTTATCAGCACCGCACTCTCCCGAGTGAGCCACAGGCCAGTCCCTATGCATGCTTTTAATACCACCTTTATTCTGACTGAAATCTTGCAATCAGAATTTTATTTTATTCTTATAATTTTTTTGGTGGCTGGCCAGTATGGGGATCTGAACTCTTGACCTTGGTGTTATCATCAGCACCAGGCTCTACCCAGCTGAATAACTGGCCAGCCCTGAATCAAAATTTTAGAGTTGACTGATTAGAAGCCATTATTTTAATTTGACAATTCACGATACAGATTGTAGCTATTCATTTTGCTTCCTCTCCTAGGTCTTCAGGATCCAGAAATGTAACTTAAAAGAATATTCTTTATAGACAAACGTTCTGTTACACCAAATCAAAGTGGAGGTCCTATAGAATTCATGATTACTATCATTTTCTCCTTATCATGCATACAGACGTAGATGTTTACACCTCAGACACAATCTCATGTTAGTAGATTTTCTTTCTTTCTTTCTTTTTTTTTTTTAAAAGATGACTGGTAAGGGGATCTTAACCCTTGCCTTGATGTTGTCAGCACCACGCTCTCCCAAGTGAGCTAACCGGCCATCCCTATATAGGGATCTGAACCTGTGGCCTTGGAGTTGTCAGCATCGCACTCTCCCAAGTGAGCCTCGGGCCGGCCCTTCATGTTAGTAGATTTTCTAAAAGCAAAACTTGCACAATATTTTGCATAAGGGAAGGAAGATAAGTAAGAAAACTATAAATACTGATGACAAAAATCTTTCTGAAAGAAAATGAAAGCAAAAGCCAACATAGATTCTTACAATCCAGAGAGGAAAAAAAGTCACATAAACAGTAACATGATTAAAAAGTGAATAATCATATTGAAGAGGACAGGATGTCACTAACTGTGTTCTATAGTGTAAAGGCAAAAAAATGGGGCTTCGAAAGCAGCCAAACAGAAGTTTTGGACCCAGAGGGACATTATAGCTCAAGGACTTAGCAGCAGAGTGACTTAGAATGAGTCTCATCACCTTGGTTTCCTCAATGGTAAAAGAGATAATATCTCATTCATAACGTTCTTGGAGGATTGAAATGAAGTGATGCATGTAAATGTGCTCAGCACAGTACCAGAGACATTTTTAGTTTCCTTTCCCATCAAATTATTACTGGAATTCATTTACATATAGGGCAAGAATGCAGTCTTAATTCCCTACGTTTATGGTAAGAAGCACAGATCCACTCTGCAGCTCCAGCTGGAGAACTTGAAGGGATCCACTTTTCCTAAGTCTGGACATGGCTGAGATTATTCCGAAGTCTAGAAGGATAGTGCGAGTCAGTGCCACACCAATCAATTCTAACACACACTTTGCAGAAGCCTTACCCCTGAACACTCAGTGTGTCTGTCAGATGGGTGTGCTAAAAATCTCGAAGAAATTCAAAGTACTCTATAAACAATATGATCAAACAAACAAAAAGTCTGCAGAGAAAAGGCTAAAAACCAATCCAAACCAAACCAAAAAACCAAACCAACAAACCAAAAAAATAGCCAAACGCAGACGGAAGTGGAGTTTTATGGGTGTTCAGGGTTCTTTGTTTGTTTGTTTTAACCTTCAGCCCCAAATGAGCTTGAAAGAAAATGGCAGAAAACTCTTCACGAAGACTGCAGCACCTGAATTCTCTTTCCCTCCTCTCTGAATCTCCTCTCTCTAAGTACAATCAGGGAGGTTTGTTTGGTCAGAGAATTGGGAAGCAGGGCTCTCTGCATATTCTAACCAATCTATTGTCTGTGCCATAAACTTTAAGCTCCCACCCCCATCCAGAGTTTGGGCTTTTGATATTTAAAATTCCTAAGTCCTTGCATCTCAAAGTGTTGCCTTGGGAAATTCCCCTAAGGCAATGAATGAATAAGATTTAAGGAAAGAAAGCAGATATTAGAGGGAAAAGAAAATAGGAAAATTCAAGGAAAAGTCCTCCTCAATTAAACCTAAAGTTTTGTCTCTGCAGACAGGTTATGGTAGCATAAACTTCCAAATCTACAATTTAAAATAAAGCAATGCCTAAGAATATTTATATTAGTTACAGTAATTAAAATAATTTATGAAACATTCTCTTGGGGAGAAAAAAGCATTTTTTTGAAAAAAAAAGGTTAAAGAAGACATTTTATTCAAAAAGTCCCCCCCCCCCCCCCCAGTTACATACATGACCACAATGCAAAATTAGGCAAGAACGTTCATGTCAACATTTATGAGGTTTGGGCCGGCCTGTGGCTCACTCGGTAGAGTGCGGTGCTGATAACACCAAGGCCACGGGTTCGGATCCCATATAGGGATGGCCGGTTCGCTCACTGGCTGAGCGTGGTGCTGACAACACCAAGTCGAGGGTTAAGATCCCCTTACCGGTCATCTTTTT
>NW_007728818.1:22988-26110 GCF_000696425.1 Galeopterus variegatus
AAAAAGATGACCGGTAAGGGGATCTTAACCCTCGACTTGGTGTTGTCAGCACCACGCTCAGCCAGTGAGCGAACCGGCCATCCCTATATGGGATCCGAACCCGTGGCCTTGGTGTTATCAGCACCTCACTCTACCGAGTGAGCCACAGGCCGGCCCAGTCTCCTGTATTTCTGACACAAGCTTTTTCAAAGTATACTCTAAGTGTTGTCTCAAATTCCTCACCCGCCGCCACTCTTCAACCCACCACAGGCTGGCTCCTCACTGCTTCATGGACACTGCTACTGCTTAAGTTAGCAATGGTCTCTTTAATGACTTAATTGGGAAATAATTCATTCATTCAACAAATATTTATTAAGTGTCAACCATGTGCCATGCACTGTTCTAGGAGCTGGGGATATAGCAGTGTACAAAATGATTAAAAGTCCTGTCCCGTATATGTGCATTGAAACAATCACACTGTACTCCATGAATATGTACAAGTAAATATTAAAAAAACAGAAACAAACAGTCCCTGTCCCAATGGAGCTTACATTCTAGTAGGGGGAAAGAAACCATATAATTCGCTTCTTTCTTTTTTAGACAGCTGGCCGATACAGGAAATGAAACTTTGACCCTGGTGTTATCAGTACCACTCTCTAACCAACTGAGCTAACTAGCCAGTCCAATAGTTTTTTTTTCTTTTTTGTGACCGGTAAGGGGATCACAGCCCTTGGCTTGGTGTCGCCCAGCACCGCTGTTCAGCCAGTGAGCGCAGCGGCCATTCCTATATGGGATCCGAACCCGCGGTGGGAGCGCTGCCACGCTGCCAGCGCCGCACTCTCCCGAGTGAGCCACGGGGCCGGCCCAAGTTTTTTTTTTTTTGGAGATTCACATATTTCTTTATTGACCTTATTTGAATGATGTCCCAATCCCAATCACCAGAGAAGAAATCTGGAAGACCTTGTACTTCTTTATCTCTCATTCAGTCAGTCACCAAGACTCATGTAGACCTCATTGCTTTGTATGCCTCTGACCTTTTCAAAGTGCTTTGTGCTTAACTGCATTCATTTATTCATTCCTTCAGCAAATATTTACTAAGAACCTACATCATGCCAGGTACTGGGCTAGGCTGTGGGCCTATATTAATGCCCTCACAAAGGTTAACGTATTTCTTTCTCACTAGTTGTAATAAAATAATTGCAGCCATGATAAGTGGTATTAATAAAAGGTATACAATTCAATTAGGGACTACAATAGAGAGAATTTGCAAAAGTAGAAGCACAGGTGTGATCCAAAGGAGGTAAACATTTGCTAAATACTTGGCTTACTCCTTTATTACTAGCTTTTTCCTTAAAGTTAAGGAATTAATTACAGATAAATTGATCTACCCCAAACTTGAAAGAATGTCATAGCAGAAAGTCAAATAACCATTAATTCCTCCAGCTTTAGGCACCAGATGATGTAATCAACAATATTTAACTTAATTTTTTAAACAAAACAAAACAAAACAAAAAACCAAAAAGAGAAAAACTGAAACAAAAATTCTTTGAAATAATCTATTGTAGTCAAAAAAAAAAAAAGGACTAAATAAAAAATTTTTTTAAATAGAAAAAAAAAATCAGTCACCAAGACGCAGTTTAACTCTTAAGTCCCTCTGTAATTCAACCCTTTCCTATATTCACACTAGTTGCCTTTGTTTGGGCATGATGGAAATAGTCACAACACAGAAATTGGCAATTGCTACAAATCAGGGCTTTCCCCCTAGAGAGCAGCTGAAAAACACTGATCAGCACACCACTGGACCTTAAATTAAGGATCTTAAATGTTTTACTGTTGGACAGCTACAAAGGTTCTCTACACCTGCTGTTTCACCCTCCTGAAAGTTGTCCTTCATGGAGATGCTGCCGGAGTACGCTTTCTAAGACATCAACGTGATCATGTCAACCCTCTGCCTAAAAACTCTGTCAGAGTTCCTCACCACTTTCAAGGCATTAGCATTGCATATAAAACTCTCCCTGACCTGGCCCTGCTTACCTGTCCAGCCTACATTTCAGTCTGCCTACATACTGGCACTTGTACTTGTCTTCCATTCCACTGTAACTTTGCACAGACTCTTCCTTCTGCCTGGAATGCTTGGCTAATTCCCGATCATCTCACAAGACTGTTAACGCATGACACTTTGAGCTCCCTTTTCAAGCTCAGGCTGGTTGGATGCCTTTCCCACGTGGTCTCAGAGGATCCTGTGCATGATCTGTCATAGCTTTTAAGCCACTGCACGGAAACCGCTTTTCTTCTTGCTGAGCTCCCAGCTAACCTGCTTGGGATTCTGGAGGACAAGGGTCTCTGCAGTTCTAGCTTTGGCCCTTTCCTCATTTTCCTGGAGGGTAGATTCTACACAGTCTTCCTGGGTGGTCTTATCCATTCCTAAGACTTCTTCCTTGACTTCCTGCTGTCTATGTGCTGATGATTCACCACTTATATCTCCAGCCCAGATCTCTTGGCCTAATGAACATCTCTACCAGGATGTGCTACCTTAATATATTTAAAACAGAATTCAATATCTTCTCCTCCATACCTCCTATTCCTGGGCTCATATATCAGTGAATGGCATTTCCAGGAGTTGTCAAACTTCATCCAATAATAGGCCACTTATGCCCACAGCTTGAACTAAGAATGATTTCTACATTTTTTTCTTTTTTACTTTTTTTTTAAAACCTTTTTTCCCCCTTTCTTTTTTTCTTTCTTTCTTTTTTTTTTTTTTTGGTTTTGGTTTTGGTTTCTACATTTTTAATAGGAAAAATACCAAAACAAAACAAAGAAAAATATACAACAGAGACCATATGTGGCCTACAAAGCCTACAATATTCCCTATCTAGCCCATTACAGAAAAAGCTTGAAAACCTCTGGACATTAGCATTTGCCAAAGAACATAGAAATCAGACACAGTACATATATACATATACCATTATTTTTTGCTTTTTAAAGCTAGTCAAGTGAAGCAATGCGAAAAGGAACCAAGTAATCTGTTTTTTTTTTTGTCTTTTTTTTCCGTGTCCGGCAACGGATTGCAACCCTCAGTGTCGCCCCCGTACCGGACCGGGACCGGCAACGGGATCGCAACCCTCGGTGTTGCTCCCGCGCCT
>NW_007728818.1:26665-29142 GCF_000696425.1 Galeopterus variegatus
GCGCTTCCCAAGCGGCGCACTAGCGCAGTGCGCCACCAGGCCGGCCCCAGGAACCAAGTAATCTGTAACTTGCTGTAACCAATTAGTTGTTAACACCACTGCATTCAGACACGCCAGTGATAGTATTAGGTAATTACTTAATTGATAACAAAAATTGAGTTTACCTTGTTCAGACACTGCGTGCTCTACATATTTATTTCATTTTAATCTCATACCAACCTATAAGTGTTTGGATGTGTTTGGCTACATTTAACAGAAAATCCTGACTAACTGGCTGAAATGAAGTCTAGAGATAGGGAAGGCTCAGGCATATGATCAGTGGTTTAATTATGTCATCAGGGACCTAGGTTTATCCATTGTTCAGTTCAGGCAATACTAGTTTCAAGTAAAGGCTGGTTCCTGCATGGTCGCAAGTTGGCCGTTGTGACAATTGGTGCTACATGCATTCTCATTAATGTCTGCTGACAGAGGAAAACCTCTCCCTCACTCAAAGAATACAAGGAATTCCTGCCCTGTATGACTGAGCCCGTTACTCCTACCCTAATGTCTACTGTACAATTTTCTCACTTACCCAGATCCAAACAGTAACCAAGTCTTTACATTTTTTAATCTCCTAAATATCTCTCAAATTTGCTTATTTCTATCTTTTACAACTGCAAACCTTTTAGGACAGGCCAACGTCATGTCTCACCTGAGTTATTGTTAACAGCTATTTACCAGGTATCCCTGACTCCAGTATTGCCCCTAAAACCAACTATTTACCTTATACTGGCCAGCTGCAAAAAAAATTAAAAAATTAAAAACTCTTTACAACGTAGCCACTTTGTTCTTTCTAACACACACAAGTCTGATCCCATGACAAGTTTGTTCAAGAACTTCCTACGACTCTCAGGGTAGAGGCAGGGTAGAAAGGTCCTTCAGGAGCAAATCCCCACTTTGCTGTCTAGCCCCTCTGTCTCCACTTCCCCTCCCACTCTGGCTCTGCACGGTGTCTCTGGAATGTCTTCCCCACTCTGCTTTACTTGGCTAACTCTTGTCTTCTAGGACTCAGCTTGGCTTTCCCTAGCACTTCCTCTACCCCATTCCCAGCCAAAAGTTATCCTATGGTCTAGTAGCAACTCAAAAAAATGGCACATGAATTGAATCCCTGATCCTTTTACTGAGCTGAGTCTCAGGACATCTACTGGTTCACAAGATCCTAGAAAGCAGGGACAAGTGTCTTATCTCTGAATGTCCAGCATCTGCCATACAAGTTAATTCTATGAATAAATGAAGAAACTTCATATACTAAGTCCTCGTTTTATAGTTGAGGAAAGTGAGATTCAAAAGGTGAGTTTCCTTGGCCAAGGTTGCACAGCTAACAAGATTCTAATTTAGGTCTTTTTATCACCAAAGCTCATGTTACAATTATACCATGTCTCTCCTTCCTCTTGTTTTGTCATCTTCCCTCTTTTCATGGCTCCTTCCTCTCAGCCTTAAACACACTCAAACTTCTCCTTTCTAACAACAACTAGAACAATCTTTTGACCACACTTGTTTCCTACAACTTGAGTCTTCTCCTATCTTTTCCTTTATAAACAAGTTTCTTGGAAAAATGTCCATTTTCCTTGTCTTTACTCATTTTTCATTTGAACCCATCACATTATTGAGTTCACCTTGCAAACATTACCAGGATCCTCCCAACTTCCTTATTTAAGGATAAACCGATCTTTATTTTACTGTGCTTCTCTGCAGCATTTGACACTCTACCTGGTTTCCTCCTCTTCTCAGAATGTTCCAGATTTTCAAGGCTAAGTTCTCTAGGATTCGTTGCCTTGTAATATCTCCCTGTATTTGCACAGAATGTTCTATAATCCCCTTTTCACATCCCAGTAGGGCCTTCTATGGCCCAAACTCCAATGAAGCTCCTTGTGTCTGCTGGAGAGTTTCATTCAGTGGGCATATAGTCCACTGACCCATAACTACTTGTTTATCTTTCTGTGATCACCACTAGCTCCAAAGCAATCTCTAAGCCTTAGTTGGAGATTTTTTTCTTTACTTGCAGAGTCTAGTATGGCAAAGGACAGAGAGTCAAAACGTGTTTGTTGAATGAATTATTGAATAAATTAACACATTGGCTTATCCAAAGGCACACAGCCAGTAAATGGCAGAAATCAAATCAAGAAAGGTCAGGGATTTTTCCATTAGATTCTACAGCTGAAAATGACAGGTTAGAGAATGGTGATGGTAATACTAAGGTCAAGGGTTTAGATCCCCGAACCAGCCAGCTGCCAAAACAAAACAAAACAAAACAACAAAAAGAAAATGACAATAAGTTTTCTAGGTATTAGAACTCATCAATATGTGGGATATAAACTACATAAAAATCTATACCTTGGAAGATATGAAATTTATTTATGTACATAATATTTATATTTTGATGTGTATGCATAGATTTACACTCATAAACATTAAATTTCCTTTTTTTTTTTTTTTTT
>NW_007728818.1:30433-42743 GCF_000696425.1 Galeopterus variegatus
TATATAGGGATCCGAACCCGTGGTCTTGGTGTTATCAGCACCACACTCTCCCGAGTGGGCCACAGGCCAGCCCTGTGGAATTCTCACATTACTTAAACGGTCATAAAAGAAATTAAACAAAAGAGCTAAAAACTTTGCAGGTTGGGCTTCAGATTATGTTTTTTTCAAATTGTTAGGCAATCCCTGAAAGAAAAAAAGGGGGATGACCTATTGTTACAGAATTTTAACATTGGGAAATACTAGGGAAAACAGGTCTGTACGTAAACAGACTATAAGTAGCCTTACCTATTTAAGGTGCCCTATAATTTGATTTCTATTTAATTGCTATGAATTGTGTAAATGCATCTTATTTCTTCATAAAGATTTTTATAATAAAAATACTTGACATAAAATATAAAAAATAATAAGTGATCTTAGATTGGGGTGGAGAGATAAATTGCATAGGGTTACTTTGGAGTAGGAGCTTATCTTTAAAAACTTAAAATTTTAGGCTTGCCAGTTAGCTCAGTTTATTAGAGTGCAGTGTTGTAACACCAAGGTCAAGGGTTTACATTCCATACCAGCCAGCCAAAAAACAACAACAAAATTCAATGATATTAATGAATAAATATCTTGCTAGATTTACTTTTTAATTTTTTTTTTTTTTGGTGGCTGGCTGGTATGGGGATCTGAACCCTTGCCCTTGGTGTTACAAGGCTGTGTTCTAACCAACTTAGATTTACTAATAATTACCATGGATATATTTCTAAAGAAAAACTAAGTTAAAAGTCTGCCAGTTAGGCTGTCTCCACTTTTTTATTTTTTTTTGTGGGTGGCTGGCTGGTATGGGAAGCCAAACCCGTGACCTTGGTGTAACAAGGTCGCACTCTGACCAACTGAGCTAACCTGTCTTCACCTTTGA
The DNA here is from genome assembly GCF_000696425.1 of Galeopterus variegatus. NCBI lineage: Eukaryota > Metazoa > Chordata > Mammalia > Dermoptera > Cynocephalidae > Galeopterus > Galeopterus variegatus. Next base: position 31,335 of record NW_007728818.1, read on the forward strand.
CCACCAGAAAAAGGTGAGTCAGTTTTCCTGGAGGATATTTTCATTTATTTGACTTTTAGCAACAATGGCCACACCTCTTCCTGAACAGTTAGCTGGCAAAACTCCCCATATTATTTTCTTAATGATATTATTTTTTAAAGAGAACATCTTAAAAAATTAAAAAGGCTTTATAGTTTTTATAATAATGATAAAGCTGATCATAAACAGTTCAAATAATAAAAAGCATGGAGAAAAAATTTTAAAAAATCTAAACTTCCATTTCTAGGCATCTAAGAGTATTTAAGTATTCTTATAGACATTCACCAGACATTTCTCAGAATCTATATGCACTTACAGATTGATTTGTGAGTGTGTGTGCACACGCATATGTATGTTTTACATGAATAGGATAATTCTAAACATACTCATTTGTACTCTCTTCTTTCCTATATGTCATGTGTGATGTCTAAATATAGCATCATCATTTTTAGTGGCTTCACAGTGTTCCTTTTTATAGGAATATAATTGACTTAATTTTCTGTTGAAGGACTTTTACTTTGCCCCCCCTTCTCAATTTGTGTAATTATCTCCTTAGGGTAAAATCTGCCGAGGTAAGATGCCAGGGTAAGGGATGTGCACATGTTACACTTGACTAAATACTGCTAAACTGCCTTTGGGAAGCTCATCAGTCAGGATTAGGTTAGAAAGTGAGAGAACACCCAACAGGGTGGCTTATACAAGACAGAAGTTTATGTTTACGTAAAAGAGGAGGCAGGAGACCAGGCCCCTTCCATTTTGGTACTGCACCGTCTTCAGAATTTGGCTTCTTTTACATGGTATGAGATGGCTGCTCAAGTCCTACCCACAGAAGCTGCATTCTAGGAGGAAGGAGGAAGGGACAATAAGGGTCCAACCCCCAAGGACTCTTCCATGTAGTCACACTCACCACTTCCGTTGATATCACCTTGGCCAAAATTTTGTCATGTCGCTGCAGGGGAGGTTAAGAATGTATTTTTTTCTTTTCCGAAGCCTGTATGTTCAGCTAAAAGTCAGGTAATCTTCTACTAAGGAAAAGGGAAAATGGTATTGGGGGTGACTAACAGTTTCTGCCACCGGTAAGATGTACCAACATACACCTCTGGCAACACCACACAAGAGGAGCCTTTTTTTTTTTTTTTTGCAGCTGACCTTGGTGTTATAAGGCTGTGCTCTAACCAACAGCTAACCGGCCAGCCAAGAGGAGCCATTTTCCCATGCCTTTTACCAACACTACTTTGCATTTGTTTCCACCACAAATGCATTTCCTTACTTACAAGGAAAAATATACATATTTTTTTCTACAGCACCTGGTATTCCCAGGTGGTCTCCTATTCAAATAGTAACCAGGCCTGACCCTGCCTAGCTTCCAAAATCAGATGAGATCGGGCATGTTCAGGATGGTATGGCTGTAGAGAAGGAAAAATATTTAACCTATTCTTAAATAACTTGTGTAGCTTATGATACCAGTATCAGTGATGTACACTTCCCCCACCAAAATAAAAACATGCAAAAGTGCTGGCACAAGTGTCTCTCTGCCCTGACTTAAATGTCAAAGCTCTGTCCTTAGCTGACTTCTCTCATGTCTAGCTAGTAATCTCATCTTATGGTTTTAAATGCTGCTGAGTCAATATCTGTATTTTCACTTTTGATCTCTGAGTTCCTACCAAGTTATCCAGCTGTGCACACCCACCTCTGTAATCCACAGGCATCTTACACTCAACTCCAAAACACTGACTGTGTCATCTTCCCTTATGAACCTGCCTATTCCTCTTCCTGCATTCCTTATTTTAGTGGCACTAGTTGAGTCATTCTAGACTCTTACCCTCTGTCATCTCAAAACATCAACTCCATGACCAAATTCTATTAATTGCACTTCCTTAACATCACTTGACATTCCTTTCATCTCCCTGGCACCCTAGAGGATCATAACAAAATCTCGTAAGAAGGCTCTCTGTCTTCACGCTTGAATGGAACCAGGCTATCCTCAACACAGCAGCCAAAGGCCTCTTACTAAGATACTGATGCGAATGTGATCTTTTTTTTCTCCCATGGCCAAAATCCTTGGTGAAGCATACGAAGCCCAGGCAGTGATCCCTGTCCACCTTTTCTTCAGCATCATCTCATACTAGCCCCTAACTGGGTCCCACATTTTAGCATATCACTGTAGTTCCACAGCTATAGTATCACAATTCAGTGACTGCTAAAATGGACCTGTCCTGCCTACAAGTGTTATTGCTCCCTACTTCTTTCTCCAGGAAAAAAATCTGTTCCTTTTTTTTTTTTTTTTTTTGGCAGCTGGCCAGTACTGTTCCATTTTTTTTAAGATTCAGATCCTATAGTCACATCCTGCATAAAACCTTTTCTGACCTACTTCCTTACTTTGCGCCATTTTTGTGCTCTGTGCTTGCTTTTAAAGTATTATAGCAAGAGAACTAATATTTATTGTTTTGGGTTTTTTTTTTTTTTGGTGGCTGGCCAGTACCTGGTATGGGGATCTGAACCCACGACCTTGGTGTTATAAGGCTGCATTCTAACTAAGTAACTGGCTAGCCAGGACTAATATTATTTATTTATTATTATTTATTTTTTCAAAAGATGACCGGTAAGGGGATCTCAACCCTTGGCTTGGTGTTGTCAGCACCACGCTCAGCCAGTGAGCAAACCGGCCATCCCTATATAGGATCCGAACCCGCGGCCTTGGTGTTATCAGCACCGCACTCTACCGAGTGAGCCACGGGCCGGCCCAGGACTAATATTTATTAATCCAACAAATATTTACTGAATTTCCATTGTGCTTGGCACTGTGCTAAGAGCTGGATTGATGACCATGTATGAACTGAACATAGACCTTAGTTAGGCTCTTGCAGACTTCAGTCTATATAGCTTACATTAAGTACAGGCTAGTTTCCATTCACCATCTCTTGTTTGCTAGAAAAAAATTCTCTGTCCTATATCAGCCTCAATGAGATGCTAAGAAACTGATGTTGCCTTGTTGCTGATAATGTCAAGAGGTATTTTTTTCAGTATCTTGTCACTTACTCAAATGTTCATTTATTTTTGCTTTTGATTCCATGCTGTTGGCTGCCACTATTCAGGGTAACTGTGATACTTAAGATGGATGTTTAAGATGTTTTAATTTGTGGTTACCTTCATTTGACCTATTATTTTTTAAGCTTTCTCCTTAAACTCAACCCAGGATAAGGGGATTCCTGGCAGAGATGAAGACAAATCTGATAACAGGACGAATAAGTAAATATTGGGGGAAGGGTGTTCCAGGTGAATGAGTAGCATCAGCAAAGGCTGAAGGACAGAGGTGACATTGGGTGAGTGCAAGAGATGATGTCCACATGGGAACAGAACCCCCCTAAGAAAACTTGCAGAGGCTTAGCTCACACCTTAGACACAGCAGAGCAGCAAGCCCTGGCTGAAGCCACCTGGATCACACACATCCCAAGTGAGGTCCTAAGGCCTTGGTTACCCAAGCCTCTGCTTCCTTTCCCCCTCCCAGTGCTGCACTACAAAATTTCTACTCCTGTTTTTCTTCCTTCTCATCTTCCCAATTCCCAGTTTCCTCTTTTACTGTCTATCCCAAACAAGAATAGTCCTGAACTGAAAAATCTTAAGAATAGAGAAGGAAATCCAGATACGCTAAATTTAACATGAAAAGAAACCCAAGCTAGGGTGAAGACCATGATTTAGAGCAGAGTTAGAGTGCATTCCAGACAGATCAAAAAGACCTTGGTATACTATTCAGAACTGCTGGTCTCAAGAGACAGAAACTTAATGCCATGTAGTTTAGGAAGAAAGCAATCATGTTGGATTATGTAACTTGCAAAGACAGTGGTGTGGCGGCACTCAGGCACATGACAGAATCCAGGCAAGCCAGAAACTTAATGCCATGTAGTTTAGGAAGAAAGCAATCATGTTGGATTATGTAACTTGCAAGGACAGTGGTGTGGCGGCACTCAGGCACATGACAGAATCCAGGCAAGGAAACTAACAGCATCAGATGATCAGCCCTTTCTCTTTCCTACTGTTTTCCCTCTTCTCTGTTGTTGTCTTCCTTATCTTTGACTGCAGAAGTATGTCCCTCACACAGTGGGGAGCCTGGCAGCTAGAAAGTCCAAGCCTCTATCACCTACCTTGAGAATCCCCACAGAAATGAGAAACTAACTCTTCCTCTTTAATTAAGGTTGAAGGAATGGGACTGGCAGATTAGTTCATTGGTTAGAGCACGGTGCTAATAACACCAAGATCCAGGGTTTGAACCCTGTACTGGCCAGCTGCCAAGATAAAAAAAGGAAAGAAAAGAAAAATCCGAGGAGTGATTATGTTGGTCCAGTCTGGATGGACTTGTCTTGGAGGCAGGGGTATTAATGATTGATTAGCCAGGCCTGGTCATGTGCCTATCCTTGTCTTTATACTCCAGCAGAGACCTGAAAGGAGTAGAGGGGGAAAGAGTGGGTAGGGGCAGTGACTGAAATGAACTCTGGGAAGAAAAAAAATCTTCAATTTGGTTAGAACAGAGATTTTTTGGCAGAGTACAAGAAGACAAGTTAGGAGTGTGTATTAATCTGTTTTTGTTGCTTATAACAAAATATGTGGAAATGGGTATTTTATAAGAAAACAATATTATTTGCTAACAGTTTCTGAGGCTGGGAAGTCCAAAGTCCATCTGGCGGTGGTGTCATTGACCCAGGGGTCTCACATTGCCAGATGGTGGAAGCAGAGAGAGCAGAGACAGACAGACTCTTCTCTTCTTTTAAAGCCCTCAGAACTACGCTCCTGACCACCATTATTAATCCATTCACTAACGCACACTCCTACAATCCAATCACCTCTCAAGGCTCCATCTTTCAATTACCATAATAGGATTTCCCACCGTCTTAACAGTCACAGTGGGGGCTAAGTTTCTAATACATAAAACTTGGGGGACACAACTCAGTCCAGTACAAAGTGGGAAGTGGAGCCAGGTTATATAGATCAAATATCCTATAAGTAAAACGGAGCAGGAAATATCTTGAAAAATGTATGTGTGTGTGTGAACAGCTGATTCTCATTATGCACAGTAGTTATGTTCACTGTAAACAGTGAATAGGCAAATTCTGAACCACTGCCCTAGGGGAAATATAGGGTTAGGTTCCTGCAAGCCTCTGGTCACAACATTTCATCAACTAATCAATAAAAAAACCTTGTTGTATGTATGTTTCTGTTTAGGTACCTCATTGAATATATATTGCTGATTCATTAATACTGAACTCAGGGTCAACAGCACTATAACATGCCTGAATGAAGCTTACCAACACACATTTCTCTATAAGGCACATCATAGTCTTCTTGTGCTTAGGAAACTAGAATGCACTCAGCATTACACTTGGGAGCCATTTTAAACAGCAAAAACATCAACAAAAAGCTTTTTCACTAAAATGTGAAAAAGCTGTCCCTAAGTAGAACACAAAAAGGACACTTTACAGTTTGATAGTGGAGACAAGCAACAGAGTGGCTCCTCGGACCTCATCTGGGAACAGTCTTTGTGCATGTCCAGAATCTGCAAATAAGTAGCAGCAGCTGTGTTTCCCTTCAGTCTTTTGAAAGATTGGTCTAGCAGTGGTGGACAGGATGGAGGAGGCTGTGGGATGTGGAGACCAACTGGTGGGAGGCACAGAGGGCCTGAGTGGGCAATGAGGGGTGAACGCAAAAGCGGTCAAATGAAGGAAGGGCAAGATTTGATGCTAAAGCGGTGCAAGAGCAGGAAAGGGCAAAGTGAAAGAGGGGGGCATCAGCATCTCCAGCCTAGGACAAGGACTAAGCAAATCTGGAAGGGAATCTGACTCTGAGAGGCAAGATGAAGAATTTTTTTTTTTTTTTTTTTTTAAAAGATGACCGGTATGGGGATCTTAACCCTTGAGTTGGTGTTGTCAGCACCACGCTCGCCCAGTGAGCAGACCGGCCATCCCTATATAGGATCTGAACCCATGGCCTTGGTGTTGTCAGCACCACGCTCTCCGAAGTGAGCCACGGGCCGGCCCAAGATGAAGAATTCTGAAAGGAGCCTTTGGTCCTGTCAAACGGGGTGTGCTCATCACTCAGATTTTAATTTGTGTACATTTGGTTAACTTAAAGATAAGAAATGAGTACTGTTCTACTGCTAAATCTCTCCAATCCAATCAAAACCTCATTAATAATAATAATTAAACACATATGCCAGGCATTATTCTAGGTTCCTTATATTTATGAGCTAATTTGTTCCTCACAACTTATGAGGTGTCATGATTAGAACCATTTTCCAGGTGAAGAAACTGATGCAGAGGGTAGTAACTTGTCCACAGGTCAACAACTAGTAAATGGTAGAATCTGCTGATAGAATGCACGTGTTTAATCAGTGTGTATAACCACACTATACTGGTGGTGTTGGTGTGATCTATTTACAAGCCATCCTTTATCACGTTGCTGTCTTCCTGCCTCCCCTCTCCCCACTCCATTCCCCTCCGCCCAATTTGTAGCTTTGCCAATATTGCTCACCGCTTCTCATCACACAACAGTAACACAACCACATTCACCTTGATTTCTTTCAATTATTTTTCTCCTAAAAAAAAAAAATCAAGGATCTTTAGCCTGCCTAAACCTGTCAAACTATATAGCTCACAAATCCCTAAATCCTTAAGGTTTTGTTTCTAAGTTCTTCATTACTTTACACTTAAAAATACCAGTTTTGCTATCAGAAATTTAGTTTTCTATATTTAAAACAGTAACATAGTCTGGACTTATAGATACTAATAAAAGAATGCTATCTTTTTGCCTTAAGCCACTCATTTTATTTTCTCCTGTTTAAAGGCGGGGTACTATCTTCCTACTTGTTAATGCCATAATAATATTTATAAAACAACTGAAAAGTCATAAATGGAACTGTGAAATAAATGCAAGTGTTTTCATGCAGAATGTAAACTTGCCTAGACCATTTACACAAATATCTTCTTTGCTAGCTTTATTTTATTTTAGATTTCATTTCACTTCAATTCCTCAAACATTGAGGGTTTCTAAAGTGGAGAATATAGGAGAAGCAGTCTCTGAGAAAGGTGGGAAGAATTTCATACGGCAAACGTATATTACTTTGTATCAGGCACCTGATTCAACACATATCACCTCAAGGCGTTGTGTTTTTTTTAAAAAAAAAAAAAGATGACCGGTAAGGGGATCTTAACCCTTGGCTTGGTGTTGTCAGCACCACGCTCAGCCACTGAGCTAACCGGCCATCCCTATATAGGATCCAAACCCGTGGCCTTGGTGTTATCAGCACCGCACTCTCCCGAGTGAGCCACAGGCCGGCCCACTTCACGGAGTTTTTATGAATGCAGCTTGAGAGATGTCCACATCAGCAGTTTGTCTAGGTTCAAATACACACGTGGCCACAGCACATGACAGCAAAGTAGCCCCTGGGCAGGAGCTCCAGAATGCTTCTCACATCTTTACTATGTACTTTTCAAGGCTACTGTTTTTTCATTTGTTTGTTCGTCTCATAATCATAAGCCACTGGGATTTATAAACTCCAAACTTTTACTTTTTTTTTGGCAGCTAGCTGGTATGGGGGATCCAAACCCATCGTGAACTTGGTGGTATAATGCTGTACTCTAACCAACTGAACTAACTGGCCAGCCCTGAACTCCAAACTCTCATTAAACTTGCCTTGCACACCCTTATTTATAGTGGAAGGGCTGAGCTTAAAACTGCCTGTCCCATGGCCCCATCTCTGGGGCTGGCTTTCCTTGAGCGCACTTGTTCTGCAGTTGACATCTGGCCTGCTATTCCGGCCACTGCTGTTTGTAACAGGGTGGCCATCTGACCTGGACCTGTAGGACGTTTCAGTTAAAGGTGATGGAAAATGCTCTCAACCTGATTTAGGCAAAAAAAGAAGACCTTATTGGCTTATATGACAGTAAAGCCCAGCTGGCTCCAGAGGCTCATATGAAGCTTAGAGAGCCCTGACTTCTCTTTCACCTGTTGGTTCCTTCCCCCTGTATGTTGGTGGCATCTGTAGGCAGGTTGTCCCTGGTGGTGACAAGATGGCTGCTAGCAGATCCTAGCTCACATCACTACAGCACGAAGTCCAGGGATAAAGGCAGTGCTCCTCTCTCAAGAGTTTCAGCACCTAAATACCTTGGACTGGGTAGTAGGCCCATCTCTGAATCACTACAGCCATTGAGATTGTTGGGGCTGGCTACTCGGACCCCCTGGAATAAGGGTGAGGGAGGCGAGATTTCCTTGTGGAAAGCCAGGATGTTTTTACCACAAAAAGGAAGAGAAATGCTGGTGGGAAAAACATCAGCTCCTGACATATGACCCAAGGACAGGCAATATCAGGCTTGCCTGTGGCCAACGGGGAGGTCTGGTAGGAAAAGGCTCCCTAACAGGGACGAGTGGCTGAATAAAAACATGAGATCCTCTCTCTGAAGGAAATGGAACTTGTGGCCCAGAAATGAGCCACTAGCAGGGGCAGCAAAAAACAGAAGGACATGGAAACTCAGCGACATAGAGGGAGGAGTGGCCAAGTCTTGTGGTGGAGAAGCAAGTAGGCCCTGAAAGCCTTCTGCTCTTGAGCCAAGCCAGGCTAGAGCTGTTCTGAATCCCCTGGACCCTCCTGCCAGGCAGGTCCTGGGATCCCAGGGTGCTTCTAGTCCTAAATTCCATGAAGCTTGGCTCAGCTGCCAAGACTCCTTACCATGGTGACCTCTGTGTATTTTTCATGATAAAGACCCACTGTGCCAGGTAACTGGGATGAGAAACCCACAGGTCCTAACCAACACCTTTATGCAGGGAAGGTAAAGACAAACAAGAATGAAAAGAAATAAAAAGGGAACAGAAAGAACTGAAGAGAAAGGGAAAGGCAAAAAAGGACAGAAGGTGGTAAATGAGGAGTGGCAGTGCATACCATTCATGTGTTCTCGGGAGCTCTGCTGCTGGGGCTGGGGGATGAAGGGTAGCACTGCCTCCCATTATCCACTTCTAAGCAGCCAGATGAAGAGGACTGCCCCATCCCACCTCCTTTTAAGGAAACTTCCTAGAAGTCCTGAATACTTAGTTTCAAGATCTCGCCTAGCTGCTAGGGAGTGTGGGACGTGAAGACTTTTACTGGGAGGCATTAAGCCCAACTAAAAGTTGGTCTCTATTAAAAGGCAAGGATGGCTGTAGAGAGGCAATTTGCAGTCTCTACTGCGTGGGGGTAACAATTCCCATTTTCTGTCCACCCTCTCCCATGGTCGCATAGCTTCTCTGTGTATTTTTTCCTGCTCCTCTCTTGGCCAGCAGGTTGCATAAGCTTCAGAATGGCCACTTTAAGCTTTCTCTGTACCTTTCTATTTCAGATTCCTGAAGCTAAACCCTGCAGCTATATCCTTTTAAATCTCTTAGTCCCAATTTTCAAGAGGGCTCGCCTCTTCATATCAGGCCACACAAGTCACATGGTTGCTGCTCAGTCAGTGGAGTCACTGTACTAGAGTCAGGTGTCCAACCTTGGTCCAGTTAACTGTGGCAAGAGGTGGGCAAGGGGGATCGTACCAAACAGATGGTGATGATCTCAGATGGAGGCTTGGACAAGGTATGAAATGACTGACATATCCAAGCAACTATACCTTCCCACGGACATATTCAGGTCAATCAAGTAGGTGGGCCACAAATAGCTTTACATACTGCATTAGTTTCTTAGGACTGTAGTAACAAAGTACCATAATCAGAGTGGGTTAAAACAACTGAAATATGTTGTCTCATGGTATTGTAGGCTAGAAGTCCAAAATCATGGGGGCTGGCCCGTGGCTCACTCGGGAGAGTGTGGTGCTGATAATACCAAGGCCATGGGTTCAGATCCCATATAGGGGTGGCTGGTTAGCTCACTGGGTGAGCATGGTGCTGACAACACCAAGTCAAGGGTTAAGATCCCCTTACTGATCATCTTTAAAAAAAAACAACCCAAAAACAAACAAACAAAAAACAAAATCACAGTGCTGGCAGGGCCATGTTCCTTCTGAAACCTGCAGGGGAATCCTTCCTTGATTCTTCTTAGCTTCTGGTGGTTTGCAGACAATCTCTGCCATTTTTTGAGGCATCACTCCCATCTCTGCCTTCATTATCACATGGCCTTCTGTATGTCTGTCTTCACATGCCTTCTTGTAAAGATACCAGTCATACTGGAGTAGGGGCCCACCCTACTCCAGTATAACCTCATCTTAACTGATTACATCTGCAATGGCCATGTTTCTAAATAAGGTCACAATCTATAGTACTGTGGGTTAGGACTTCAACATACATTTTTTGGGTGGAGGACACAATTCAACCTATGACATACCTATATGGGTTGTACAGCCTATTTTCCCAGAAATCAGACACACACGTAACCATTCCTGCAGAATTACTACCAAATGCACACCCACTGCAGTAAATAGTATGATATGGTTATGTCTATTGTGTCTTGTTTTTTTTTAAAAGATGACCGGTAAGGGGATCTTAACCCTTGACTTGGTGTTGTCAGCACCACGCTCACCCAGTGAGCTAACCGGCCATCCCTATATGGGATCCGAACCCGCGGCCTTGGTGTTATCAGCACCGCACTTTCCCGAGTGAGCCACGGGCCGGCCCCAATGTCTACTGTGTCTTTATGTCTCCATCAAAAGTTCTTAGTTATGTGCTGGCCCCGTGGTGCACTTGGGAGAGTGCAGTGCTCGGAAGTGCAGTAGCGCTCCCGCCACGGGTTCGGATCCTATATAGGGATGACCGGTGCGCTCACTGGCTGAGCGTGGTGCAGGCAACACCAAGCCAAGGGTTGCGATCCCCTTACCGGTCGCAAAAAAAAAAAAAGACAAAAAAAAAAAGTTCTTAGTTATGCTTTTAATAAAGTGGTACTGGTGTTACTAAACCTCCCTCCCAAAAAGAAAAAAGGTAAAAAAATAACGGTATTCAAAAGCAATATTTAGAAAGAATTATTTCATTTATTTAAAAGGATTCTCAACTTAAACAAGGTCTACTAATTGGTTGATATAGTCAGCAAAATGCAAAAGCATTAAAAATGTGGCCAACTGCCTCTTAGCTGCTTTAGAGTCTCTTAAGTGGAGCCTCTGTAAAGGCCAAGATGGCCACCATCCTTAGACACAAGGACCTTGGGTTATGAAAGCGTGGAAGAGGGTGACGGAGGAGCTTCAAGCAGCCACAGAGGCAGAGTTTGGCACAAAAAGGTATGAGTATGGAAACAACTTTTTCCTGTTGAATGTCAGTCTATGAGGGTACTTCACGTTTGTGGGAAAATAGAATTGAAAGGTAATACAAGTCTTTCTTTTTTTTCTTTTTCTTTTTGTCTTTTTTTCGTGTCCGGCAATGGATCGCAACCCTCAGTGTTGCGCCCGTACC
>NW_007728818.1:43743-53157 GCF_000696425.1 Galeopterus variegatus
CTCAGCCAGTGAGCGAGAACCAGTCTGTATGTGGGATCCGAACCCTCGGCGGGAGCGCCGCAGTGCTCTCAAGCGGTGCACTGTAGCAGTGCGCCACCGGGCCGGCCCAATAATACAAGTCTTTCCATGAACTTTTTGAACTACCCTTATATTTCTTTTTTTAAAAAGATGCTAAAGCTGGTTGGTTAGCTCAGTTGGTTACAGTGTGGTGCTATAACACCAAGGTCAAGGGTTTGGATCCCTTTACCCACTAGCTGCAAACAAAAAACCAAAAAATAAAAAGATATTAGGGCTGGCCTGTGGCTCACTTGGGAGAGCATGGTGATGACAATACAAAGTCAAGGGTTAAGATCCCCTTACTGGTCATCTTTAAAAAAAAAAAAAAAAAAAAGATACTGAAGAAACATTTTAGTACAATTTCAGACAGGAGAAAGACTAATTTTGGAACTAAAGAACTTATCATAATGAAAAGTGAAGTAGGGAAAAAAACTGTGTCAATAATTCATATATCTTACTTCATATAATCCTTAAAATGTTATTATGAGGTAGAAAAACTGTCTTTGTTTTGGGGAGTAAGAAACTAAGCCCATCTCTTCCATTTTTGCAGCACCTTCTTCCTTCTCCCTCCTGTTTTTCACATTGCTGTGGCCAGAGTCACAGTTCTATCCTGCAACTCCAAACATTTCATTCTCCCATGCAAAAATCCTTGATGAATCCCTATTACCTTGAACGGTAGTTTTCAAACATTTTTTTAAAAGATGACCGGTAAGGGGATCTTAACCCTTGACTTGGTGTTGTCAGCACCAGGCTCTCCCAAGTGAGCCACGGGCTGGCCCTAGTTTTCAAACTTTCTGTTTTTCAAAGCAAACTCTTTTATTAAGGGAAATTCTTTACAGATTTTATCTATATCTATTTATATCAATTTATGCTTATCTATTGAATGAAAGGGGTATTTTATGAAGTTAAACTTTTTAAATAAGGTCAGATTTGTTTTGTGTAGGGGCTGGCCAATAGGGGGATCTGAACCCTCGAATTTGGTGTTATAACACTGTGCTCTAACCAACTGAGCTAACCAGTCAGCCCATAAGTTCAGATTAATAATATTTACTCATAAAGTTAACAAGAGCAGAGAGACTACTCTCATAAAAAAAAAAAAGAGCTTTGAAATTAGGCAGTGAAATATAGATGAAAATTAATATTAGTGCTAGTTAGCATCAGTAATCGATTTCAGCATTTTATTATAAAATATGAAGAAAACCTTGATCCATGCAAATAATCATAAATCTGCTTTCCACGTTACATCCAATGCAGTCTTTTAATAATTTAAACCTCGTCACCATATTTCATCAACTCTAAAATGTTATCGAGTATAAGCTGCATCATTATTTCACACACAGCCCAGAAAAAAAATGCTAATTACACTTTGATATCAGAGATATTAAAATGCAAAAAAATGTGTCTCACAATCACTGGGATGCAGTATGCCAGTTACCTCACCTCCTCAAAAACCAATCATTCCCTGTTCTGTCAGTAAAAGGACAAAGCTCCTGATCATGTTCTAAGACGCCTGCAGAGCCTGGCCTCTGTCTCACCATCTGCTCTCTGTGCTCCAGCTGCACTGGCTTTCTTCTATATCTCAAGTCAAGGTTTACTTCCTCTGGAGAGTCTTCCCCAACCTGCCTAACTAAGGCCACATCCTGCCACACTCCCTGATAACACCAAGGCCACGGGTTTGGATCCCTATATAGGGATGGCCGGTTAGCTCACTTGGGAGAGCGTGGTGCTGACAACACCAAGTCAAGGGTTGATATCCCCTTACCGGTCATCTTTTAAAAAAAAACAAAAACAAAAACAAAAACCTACAGCAGAGACTGGCTGGTTATTTCATTCGATTTGAGTGTGGTGTTATAACACCAAGGTCAAGGATTGAGATCCCTACTGGCCAACTGCAAACAAACAAATAATAAAATAAAAAGCTATAGCAAACATCACATTTTATGGTGAAATATTGAAAACTTTCCCTGTAAGTCCAGGAACAAGACAAGAATGGCTGGTATCATCATTTCTCTTCTACATTTCAGTGGAAATCCTAGCCAACACAATAAGGCAAGGATAAAGAAGACATGAGGATTAAAGAGGAAATAAATATGTCACTACTCATAGATGACATAAATGTGTCATAGAAAATCTAAAAGAATCTACAGATAAATTATTAGTAAGAGACTTTAGCAAGGTCATTGGATAAAAGGAAACTGACTAGAAACAAAAATCAGTTTTGTTTTTATTACTAGCTAGAAACAGAGGATACAATTTTATAAAGCAGTATCATTTACACTAGAATAAAAGAATCGAACACTTTGAAATCTAACAAAATAAATGTAAGATTTCTACACTGTAACTATAAGAAATCATTGAGCAAAATTAAAGAATACCTATAATTTTCTAAAAGGAAAGTTATATTTGTGGATTGGAAACTTCATATTGAAAGATGTCCTGGCTAGCTGGTTGGCTCAGTTGGTTAGAGCATGGTGTTATAACACCAGGGAGAGGGTTTGGATCCCCTTACCAGCCAGTCACCAAACAAAACAAACAAAAAAAGATGTCAATTCACCACAAATTGATCTATACATTTGTTGCAGTCCCAAGGAAAACATCAATAAGTATTTTTGTGGAAACATTAGCTGATTGTAAAATTAAGTAAAATAAAACAGTCATGTAGTCATGAGATGACTAAAGGGTTACTATAATAATTTTCGTGGAAAAAGTGGAATTTGACTGATTTGACATTGGTATCTAACAAAATAGATTCCTTTGATATCTGCTGCTATGTACCAGGCACACTGCTGGGTATCTTCCAAAGAGCATTCCACAGTGTCTCAGTTCCTGAAGATGCTCATAGAAAACAGGGTCCCATGGTCACATGCCTGTAGGAGAAGCTCCACGCTGAAGTCTCCTCTTAGAGTTTCATGATGCACAGAAGTATTTTAAAGCCTCTGAGACATTCCAGAGAAAAGTAGCAAAGATAATTTTGTTTTGCTCAGGATTTTCTTTTTTCTTTCTTTTTTTTTTAAAGATGACCGGTAAGGGGATCTTAACCCTTGGCTTGGTGTTGTCAGCACCATGCTCAGCCAGTAAGCTAACCAGCCATCCCTATATGGGATCCGAACCCGTGGCCTTGGCGTTATCAGCACCGCACTCTCCCACATGAGCCATGGGGCTGGCCCTTTGCTCAGGATTTTCTGATCTTATTTGATCATCAAACCTCTATTTGAGAAACATTGGCTTGAAATACTTTTTACATATATTTGGTTCTCACCGTATCTGTGAAGTAGTCAAGGATTGAGCTATTCATTTTACAGATGAAGAAATGAAATGTCAGGTAGGTGGACTTAGGTCAGACAGCTACTAATACAGAATCTTGGATGTAAATTCAATTTTTCTAAAAAAAAGGAAAAACCCAGTGATTTTTTTTCCTATATAAGACACTACTTTCATATGAAATTGCATTTTAGAGATAGAATAAACCTTAGTGATCCCTTAGACCAGTAACCTTACTATGCTGATGAGGAGACTGGGGCCCAGACAAATTAAATGCCTTGCCCCAGGTCAAGAGCTTGCAGACTAGCAGGAGGAATTAAAGGATCCATGACTCACTGACTCCCAATTAAGTACTCTACTGCCCCATATAATTATGATAAGCAAATCTGTGTCAATGTAGGGTGAGACCAAATTAAGTGCCCAGATTGAGTGCTCATAGGTGCTGAATGAACAATGTACCTGGAAAAAGGTGATATTGGAGCTATGTCCAGTTCTCATGTAATTTTGAAATGAGGATTCCAGAGCCACTTGATTGGGTTATAATATGGCAAAGCACTGAATAGGGTTATTTGTAAGAGTTTAATCACCTTACTTGTATCATTTCATCCCTTTCCTCCCAAAAGTGCCATTGCCACTTAAAAACACTAAAAGGAATTTAAAACTTCTGATTAAAAGTAATTTCACAATTCTAATTGGGCACATCCTGGAGTGTCACAAGGTTGAGCATCATCTCTCTAACATGTGTCAGACATGAGGAATAGAAGAAGAATACAGTTTATTATTATAAACACCTGGCCTAACCTGTAAGGCAAGGAAAGGTATGTTGACTGCCTTAGCTGCTGTCAGGAAGAGCAGGTGAAGAAGTAAATGACAACAGGAGGGAAAACCAAAACACACCTTGATGAGGGCTTGAGCACAGGTGGGCTGAAAGTTCTCAGATGTGGTAAAAAGAGAAAAGCCTATCTTTTAAGGGCAGAGGGAAGAATGAGGAAGTTTGAGACAAAAAGCCCAAAGAGGAGCATAAATCAAGATATAAACACGGGGGGAAGAGGAAAACAAATGAGCACAAGTATCATACTGGCTTTGGGACTTTACAAGGAGCAGTAGTAGTTCTTTTGTGTATAGAAACATTTTGGCTGTGGCTGGTGGCCAGTGGGCAGAATGGGCATCATAGCTCTGAATTCTGCAGAAACGTTCATCTCCATCAGCGGGCAACGCTCCCTTAGGGACAGCAAAGAATAAGCAGAAGGAGAATGTACATTCCTCTCCTCTGCTATATCTTCTGTATATATGTGGCTCTTGGGGACCTTATGTGGGGCAGGGATGGAGCAAACCTGATTTAGGGGTTCTTGAGTCCCCTAGGAAAATACCATCCTGATATCAAGTTGATTGCACTTTATCCAGCTCCCAAAATGTGCAATTTCCTGTTTATTTAATATGATTTCAATTTACTGGAGAAATTCTGTTCTTTAAGCTTTATTCAGTGGACCACATTTGCTTTATTTTATTATCTACATCTCTTTTAGCTCAGTACTATCTCATACCAAATGTGGCAAGAAAGAGCAATCCCATAGTTTCTCAAAAGTAATCACTACTTATATTAAAAAGAAAAAAAGAAAAAAAAGTAAGGTCAGGAGTCTATGGACACTAAAACCTCCTCAAAATTTTACAAGTAATCATTAACCCATTTGTGCCCTGTCTAAATTTGTAGAATTAGAATTACTCCCCTCCCCCCAACCCCCAAAACAAGCATGAGTTTTGGTGACACAGCTGTCTATGCTGCCCTAACACTTAATGGGGGGCGAGGTAGCTCAAAGTTGGTGCTGGGAAAACAGGGTAGCTGACGTGTAGAGCAGGGCAACCTCTCAGAATAAAAGTTATTCATTTACATTTTCATTTAAAATTTTTGTTTTTAGGGCTGGCCCATGGCTCATTTGGGAGAGTGTGGTGCTGATAACACCAAGGCCAAGGGTTAAGATCCCATTACTGGTCATCTTTGAAAAAAAAGAAAAAAGTAAATAAATTTTTATTTTACATTGATTATAAAAATAAATGCTCACTGTAGAAAATTCAGATCTTTCAGAAATATGAATGCAGAAATCAAAAGTCATCCATAACTGTATCCCTAAGAGCAAAGCACTCCAGCTATTCCCTGTAACATTTACTTAAAATTTCACTAACATTTATTTAAAAAAACAACTTTTTCTTGTTTTAAAAAATGGGATCATACTATGTTTAACCCAGCAACTTGCTTTTCTTGCTAAAGATTTTATTTGGTCTACTGAGTAAGCAGAGATACACCACATTGTTTTAAAAGGTTGTATAGTATTATACGGTATGAATTGAATCAGTTTAACCACATTTCCACTAATGGAAAGATGTTTTCACAATTATTTTACTTTGGTTACATATGCTTGTGCACATGTGAAAGCATTTTGAGATATAAAATCCTAGAAATGGATTTGCTGGGTCAAAGAGTACATTCATTAACATTTTTATTAGACTGCATTTAAATTTTAAATCTTTGTAATTGGTCTGTAGTTTGAAATGGCACTAGAACAATTCTTTGTTGTCTCTCAAACAGCCATTACCAAGTCTAGTTTTCTTTAATTCTTTTGTCAGAAGTCATTGAGATGAGTTTCCTGTCACAGGATGGCATGTAAGCTCAGGTATTCTGTCAGTGTTACAACTCTAAAACACTTCAAAAATATTTGCCATTTTGGGGGGGAGGGGTAGCCAATTTTTAAAATTATTTTCCAAATGACTTTAGCTTCAAATATCTCTTTGGAGTTCTGAGTAGGATTTATTTACTTTTTTATTTATTGGTGCCTGGCCAGTATGGGGATCTGAACCCTTTGACCTTGGTGTTACAACACTGCACTCTAACCAGCTGAACTCACTGGCCAGCTCTTGAATAGAATTTTGTAAAATAGATAAAACAAGACTAATCTATTGCTTAATTCTCCTTCCTTCTTTCATCTGCTGGGGTGACTATCATATCATGTTATTACTCTTGGGACAACCACTTGTGTTATTAGATGCAGGAGTAATTCTGGTCTACTTAGTATACGGTTACTGTTTCTAACACTTTTCCAGTATTTGTCACATTAAACCTAAGTAATTTTGGCCACCTTAAGCAATACTTCTATTTGGAGGGGACAAAGAAGACAGAATTTCAAGAGTAAAATACTGAAAACAGTGTCCTCCTGGGCCACTTACTGAAACTATGAAAAATTATCTTGTGGTTAGAAAATAGCATATTCTCAAAATGGTTGACTGAAAAGTATATTTTTTGGCTTACCATTTTTTTTTTTACAACAAATTTTACTTTAAAAAGAGGGTGAATTAATTAGATTTGAGATTAACTCTGTTAGTAGTGGACTTATTCAGTGTGCTTAAAAAAGAAAATGGGGCCGGCCGGCCGGTGGTGCACTGCTACAGTGCGCTGCTTGGGAGCGCAGCGACGCTCCCGCTGAGGGTTCGGATCCCACATACAGACCGGTTCCCGCTCACTGGCTGAGCGAGGTGCGGGCGCGACACCGAGGGTTGGTGCGTTGCCGGACACGTAAAAAGACAAAAAGGAAAAAAAAAAAAAGAAAGAAAATGGATCAGATCTTGAAAAAAGATTTTATATATAAGTAATGACAGAACAGGATTCGAAAAAAAGAAAAATTTTAGCTCTTTTAAGTAGAAAAAAGAAAAAAAAAGAATACTGAGGGGGAGGAGGGGAGGGGAGAAAGACTTCATAAAACAGAGTAGTTAGAGGAAGGCACATGCCCAAGTTAGACTTGAGAGCAAAGCCTGAAGAATACTAACAGAAGCATTCTTGAGGAAAACTAATGCCAGGAGAGCTCCTAAGGTTAATTTACCAAAATAAAAAGGTAGACAGATATTCAATTTGTTGAGGCTTACAACATTATAGAGAGTGTAGCACACTTATAATACCAGACCCTAAAGGAAAAGAAAATCCTCAAAGGAATAATTTTATTTATTTATTTATTTAGCCGCTGGTGGGTCTGCAGATCCCAACCCTTGTCCATCGTGTTATCAGCACCGCACTCTCCCAAGTGAGCTAACTGGCCAGCTCTCAAAGGAAATAGTTTTAAAGACAGAGTATAGCAAAGGCTGTAAAGGAAAAACTAGAACATTCTAATTCACTTGCAATAGATAAAAATAGAAAATGACAGGATTAGACGATATCATTGTTTTTGATCACTCATGTTAGAAAGTGAAGAACTATTAGGGTCATAAATATTAAAGCGAATAAAAAATCAATAATCCGTCTTTAAAATGTACAGAAAGGGTAAATCCAGCATTTAAGAAATCCCTAATTAAATGTGTAAAAAAAAAAATCCCTGAAAAAGGGTTTAGTTAAAAATTTGACAAGGTGATATTACGCTGGTAATATTTCTAAGTCATAGATTTAAAAAATACAATATACATATTTCCATTTTAAAAGACGCTTTTTAAGAAATAAAAATTAATTCACTACATATTTTGCTTAAGGGCTTTTGAAACACTGATGGAATAATCAGTATCCACACCAAAACAAATATATACAAAGTTCTAAATTTCATTTCATAGGAATACCATGTACTAAAAGTGTAAGTGCATGAATAGCTCAGTGACAGGCATGAGAAAAGTCCTCCAGCGGAGGCCCGACTCACTCGACTCGATCATTTCATGGGCACAATAAATCATCCAAAAGCCCACCTTCAGTAACTAAAGTAGTCATAAAAATAGGCCGATGGTTACTCTACTCCAGCGATAATATAATCCTCGGTCTTATTGTTGTGAAGCAGATGTCATTATGGGTGGAGCTGACGTGCAGAGCAGCTGAAACATTTTGGTACCACCCCCCGGCACACTTTCAATGGGATAGAAGGGGCTCCAAAAAGGTAAGGGAAGAGCGCTCAGTCATCATTTCCCACCAGAAATAAAGAAGTTTTGATGTGGCCCTAGTACTCGTAAAGGCCACAATGAGATTTTTAAAAATTTCCCATGATTAAGTCCTACCCTGGGAGAGACCGTCCCTTTCTCCCCTCCCCTGCCGGCTCCTCCTTGGGACACTTGGCTGAGTCTGTCTTTCCCTCCTTCCCACGCGGAGGTGAGGCAGCTCGCAAGCCGGGGAGGCCTGTTTTTCTCTTCGCGCGGAGAGAACTCTGCGGGTAGGAAGCCGGGGTGGCGGGAAGGGAGCGGGCGGCATTGTGGGGAGGCAGAGCAGGCTAGCCGGGACAAGCCGGGCTGGGAGAGAGAAGGGACACGCGGACCGCCGGGGAGAGGAGGCTGAGGTGACGACGGAAATCTCCAGACTCGGAGTTGGGACAGGGGCTTCCGGAGGTCCACGGTCGCTCTCGGCCTAGCGCAGCCAGCGTTCCGGGACCCAAACGGGCCGGGTAGGTAGGTAGGAGAGAGGGAAGACCGCAGCTCACACTTGCCTGAGACCGGGTGACCAATAACTGGTAATAGTCTTTGCTCGGCGCCGGGCCTTCTCCTACAATTTCGAAGAGAGTCTCTGGCAGCCACGACGCCATCTTGGGACGCCACCGCTGTCGCTAAGACAACCAGGAAGGGGCGGGGCTTGACTGGGGTCATCGGGCCAAAGCCCTAGTTTAAATAGAACCCCGCTTTTGAGCTGGCAGGGGTGTTTTAAATTGGGGTGATCGTCCCCTCTTCCAAGGGTCACAGGGAACCCCGATTCTTGAAATATCCACCTCTAGGTCCCGTTTGACCCGAAAGGGAATTAGTTCCTGCTACCACGGAGGGGAGGGGGTGACCCCGGCGGAGGGATACCAAGCTGAGACTCAGTCCCCTTCCTGGTCCCTCGAAGGGATCGGGAGGAGATCTGAGGCGGCTGAGGGAGTCGAGCCGGGCGGTGGAGGAGGGAGGGGCGATATGATGGGCCGCCTGTAGGCAGCGGGGCCGGTCCCGCGAACGAGCCCGTCCGTCGTATCCACAGGGCAAAGTAGTTCCCGGAGGGTGTTGGAACAGGCGGGGAAGGAGGCGGCGCGGGCGGAGGCGCACGCCGGCCGCGGTGCTGCGGCTCAGCTGATAATTGAAGGGACCCGAGGAGCCGCCGCCGCCGCCGCCGGGGGG
>NW_007728818.1:53167-71047 GCF_000696425.1 Galeopterus variegatus
CGGAGCCGCGGAAGGACCGGGCCGGAGGTTGACGGGCGAGGCGCTCGAGGGAGACCGCGGCCTGAGGGACCAGGGCCGGGTGGGAGCGGGGGGGTCGCTGGGTCCCCCCTCCGGTCCCCCGCTATGAGGAGGGCCCTTCGCGGAACGGGGGTAAGGGGTGTGGGTCTTGGGGAGCTCGGGGGGGGCCGGAAGTGGGCTTTGGAGCTTGGAGGGCGTCTAGGAAGAGAGAAAGTGGGGGGCCGGAAGTGCAGGTGGGGGGTGTGAAGACGACAAGGGTTCCCCGGAAATGGGACGGGGGGCCCGGAAACCTGGACAGGGGAGGCTCCTAGGCCGAGGACGGCCCGGAAATGGAAACTAGGGAGCAGCTCGAGTGACAACAGTTGTGGGAAGCGAGGGTCAGAGGAGGGAGAGGCCGGAGTGACTTTAGACCGCAGTAAGGGGTTTCCTGCCGAGGGGGACGGCTGAGGGCGGGCCAACCCGGAGACGGGGTCTGCGCGGGGCAGTTTTTTTTTTTTTAGTCATGGGAAGTTGAGGCTGAGAGAGGGTGACGCCGAGAGGGGCAGGCAGGGGGGCATCAAAGAGGCCGGGAAACTTGGCTGAGAGGAAGAGAGGGAGTATCCTTGTAAATAGACCAGAATGGAAATTGGCGTGGTGGGGGGGGGGGGAGGTGAGCCAGTTGCCACCCCAATCGTATTAGCATTCAGAGCGAGTCAGGCGATTAATTTATTTATATGTGGATTACATAAAACCCGTTATAACGTTTGTCCATCAGGTCCACCCTGAGTGGGTGTCTAATACAGAAACAAGTTAGAGGGGAGTTCAAATAACGAGGGTTGTAGAACCCCAAGTCCTGTTTTCCGTGTCTCTCTCCCTTCCTCAGAATAAGAGAAATCCTTAATTTGCTAGAGAGAAAAATTCATAAAAATATAAAAGCCACATACACATCAGGAGAAAATAACTTACACATTTAAACTATTGGTGGGCGACGGGAGGGAGCTGCTTACCCCTGTGGTGAGGTGAGAACAGACGGGGCTGCTTCCAAACCCTTAAGACATAATTTGTTTTTGATAATTGCGTTTCACTTTGTCTGGAGGAGATTTAGCTTAAGATTCGTGTCTGGCGGTGGGATAGTTTAATTGTTTCGCTAGTTAATTGGGGGAGGGAATGTGTCTGTATAAATGTGTGTTTTGGTGGAGGGTGGTACGGTTGATAGTGCAGTGAATCCGTTCTTAGTGCTCTTCTGATTTCCTGCTGCCTCCTTTCCTAGTCGGCCATCCCGATCTTGCCTGGGCTGCCAAATCACTCGATCTCCGGGCTTTACTCCGTTTTGTAGGCCTTTTAGTGATGTGCTTAACTTTTTATTCCTCTCGAATCTCATTAGATATTTTTGGCATTTCAGTTTTTAAAGACCTGGCACGCTGAGGCTCAGAATCTTCTTTCTAAAAACAAAACAAAAATACGGGGTAGAAAGTTGAAAGAGCTATTGAGTGGGGTAAAAAACCGACGCTCTGAACAAAGGTCCTAGTTATGTTAGGAAAAAAGGCTAGAGGCCTGTATATGAGGCCTGTGTGTGTGTTGCATTCCCCCCACCCCAACCCCCCGGCCCCCATAGGGGTGCATCAGTCAGGGATGAGGAGTGGAATTATCACAGTTTTAGAGGCAATAAATTGTAGGTGATTTTATTGAGGATTGTTTTCATATTTGCATTATGCAAAGAGATCCATATTAAATGTACGTTTTGGAGTAAACACAATTTCTCATTCTAACTTTTGACACACCCTGGTCTGTGTTTGGCCCCCCAGAAATACTGAGCTGGGGTGGCTTTCTATCTTTGTGAGATTGCTTGTGGGAGCTTTTATTTTAAGCTTAAGAGAGCACAGTAACATGGCTGGGGTTTGTGGGCTTTGTACCCCACTGCTTTTCTATGATTGTGCCAATATCTATAGGAATTGGAGAACTGCAATTAAGATCATTGTTTCCATTTGCTCCCCAGTTTTTCAGGAGTGTGAATGGTTTTTAAGTCTGCTCAGCTGACATTTACTATTTAGTTTGTGTCTATGAACTAGGCTTTTTTAGTTTTTTTATTTACTTTCTGAAAATTTGAGAACAGTTTGGTGTTTAGTGTTCCATAAGGTGCTAAACCATAATAATTATATTTTAAAAATGAATGGGTTGCTAGGTAGGCCAGGGTAGAGTCACTTAGTAAAGTTAATGGAGTAATGTATGTTTACTCTTTCATTCTTTTAAGATTATTGTATTTATGTAATCTAGATAAGGTTTTATGTTTAAGGACATCATCCTAGCAAAGAAGATACATCATTGGCTTGGAAATTCACACACTGCCAGTTATTATCTCTGTGACCTTGAGCTAGTCACTTAACCTATCTGGTCTCCCTTTTATCTGTAAAATGATGGTGAGTTGATGAGTAATCCCTATCTTAACTCATTGGGTGGTTGTGAGTGAGACCCAGCTGAAGTGAGACAACAAAATGCTCAATAAGCGTAAGATGTATTGTTAGTTTTAGAAAACTATATTAGCTATTTTGAGGTCATTAAAAAAAATGCAGATTCTCACCAGTGGTGTTGGTTGTTGGGGGAGGGGGTAATTGATGTAAGGTAGGTCGAAGATAAGTTATAGCAGTTTTTTTTTTTTTTTTTTTTTAAAAGATGACCGGTAAGGGGATCTCAACCCTTGGCTTGGTGCTGTCAGCACCACGCTCAGCCAGTGAGCAAACCGGCCATCCCTATATAGGATCCGAACCCGTGGCCTTGGTGTTATCATCACCGCACTCTACTGAGTGAGCCACGGGCCGGCCCAAGTTATAGCAGTTTTTAATTTGAAGTTGCTGCTTAATTGGTCATGGAACTTGGGCCCAGTTTTTATCTGTTAAATTAATTTTTTTTGCATCAGCATGCCAAATACGTTTTCACCATAGATCCTACTGAATATATTTGTTAATCCTGTTTAGAGAAACTTTGGACAAGTTTCTTTGCATTTTTATTATTGACAGAATTAGTACATATTCTGGTTTGTGGCACTTATGAAATTGACTTCATAATGTTAGAAATTATAGTTAAGGAAAATTGTAATCTTGGTCTCTGAGTTTTCTTTGTAGAATCCAGGGAGCTTTTATTTCATTTTTCTTTTAAGCGGATGGGTGGGGATCTTTTCTGAGCAAATGTGATACCAATTGCCCTTTTATTTTTGTTTGCTGAGGTACTTTGATGGACTCAAGTCAAAGCAGCGACCTACTTGTTTCTTTTCATCTTCAGTCAAGTTGTTCCTTGCTACTGCCACCCTGACGTGCACTTTTCGCTCATTTAAATCAAGTAAGCACCCACAATGTGCAGAGTAATGTAGCAGGCAGAGAATGTAAAAAACAACTTCAACTTACCCCTTCAGATCATTTCCTCAAACAAACTTCTGCCCCATATTTCTTGGTTATCTGTATATGCTTCATTTCTGGATTACAGTACTGCAATTGTTGGCATGTGTTGCTTTTGTTTCCCCGACTGGATTGTAGGCTTCCTGAGGGCAAGGATTATTTCATATCATTTGGTATGCATGAAGGTGTACTCATAAACCTGATTGAAAAATAATCCTTGTTTTCCTTCCTGTTCAAAACCAGTAATGTTAGCCTGGTTTTGCTGACTATGCAACTAGTCTTCTGCTTGGAAGTGTTCTAGGCCCCAACAAATTGTTCAGAATGCTTCCTGTGGTTTGGTTCAGTGATCATGGCCTCTTCATGTCTCCCCTAACTAGTATGCCATCAGAGTGCCTGGATGGAATGCAAATTTTTCACCTCCACGTTTCAGTATTAAGCCAGTGGATTATTCTATGTCTCTTTTTCCATAGGCCAAGCTGCAGTTAATAGGACCAAGCCTGAAGGGAGTCCAGGCTGATAAAAAGGAAGAGTAAGAGACTAGTGGATATTTCACAATAGATATAGTTTGTGGACTGTTTTGTAATCTTATTGCTAGTAGTTCTTCACATGTATTGTAAGCTTTACATTTGTGTATTTTTCCTTTAGTGCCTCTGTCATTTCAACAGCTGTGTTACAAATTTCTTGAAGGCTTAGCAGTTCTTTATGTTCTCTACTACCTTTTTGTTAGGTTACTCTACGTAGTGGGTACTTGCTATCATTTGCAGTAAATAGATAAGTATATTGATACTTGACCAGTCTCTTGATTTTTCTTTAAGTAAAACTTAATTTGGCTAATGTCCTGGATTTTAGAAAATGTAGTTCTTTAATTAAATGTAACATCCTAACCTATTGATAGTTTCAGATTATTTGCAAAAAGTGCTTGTTTCCTAGACAGATAAGTCTGTTCAGTAGTTTTTCTTTGAGGCCTTTTAGATTTTGATTATGTTTCTTGTGGTTTCATTAAACTGCATTGGCCAGAAGAATAAAGAACTCGTCCATTATTTAGTCTTGTCTGCTTTGTCTTGAGTGTGCAGAAGCTCTTGGTAACAGTCAGTTTTGTGGTTATGCTTGATTTAAAAAGTCTTTCCAGTGATTTAGATTGAAAAAGCTGCCTGCTGCTTTGTATGTGAATAGCACTGCTCAAGTGTGTATCTGATTTGAAGTAAAAAGACTTGGGTTCCAGTCTGGGCTATGCCCTTTCTATCTTTGTGACTTTGGGCAAATAACTTAACCTTTGTGAGTTTTCAAGTGCCCATCTGAAAAATGCGGTTATTACCACCCAACCTAGAATCCATTGTCGTTTATGTGACACTGTATGTAGGAGATTAGGTTATACAGATGAATTGGAACATTCAGCCCTTCCTCCACTCGTTCACTCTAGCATTGGCTATTGCCTCATTTGTTAACACTCTTCTATGTAGAACATACCTTTATTATATACATAGGTATCCTACTTGGAAATACTCAAGTATACAATAGTATTTCTTAGTTGATTATGAATTCCTTGAAGTCAGTAGACCCCTTTTTTATCCCTAGTATCTAGCACAGTGCCTAGCCCATAATAGAATTTCTTTAAATATTTGTTGAAGGACTATGTCTTGTGAGACATAAGATACTGTAAGATAGGAATCTTTCCAGAACTTTTTGAAGTACTCATATATTTTAGAGAATACAAGTTAGTTTAAATCCTACATACTAAAGAATTAGGGCAAGTCATCTCATATTATTCTTTAATTGTCTATATAATAGTTGATCATTTAAAAGCTACATTGAGAACCTACATATTTTTTGATCCTACATACTAAAGAATTAGGGCAAGTCATCTCATATTATTCTTTAATTGTCTATATAATTGTTGATCATTTAAAAGCTACATTGAGAACCTACATATTTTTTAATACATTGATAAATGATTAGGGTTTCTAGCCAATTTATAATATGCATCATTAGTTTTTTTGTCTGTTTCTTTTTAGAAAGTATGCACTTCTGTAAATATGGTATTATTGTCCATACACAGATTTTGAAGGCTACTTAAAAGCTGAAGTGTCATCAACAAGCCTCCATTCCACCTACAGGCAGCACTCTGAATAAATAGGGGTATCTTGTGGTGTCTTAAAGTCAGATTAACTCAGTTCAAAGTCCTTACATTGATAAATGTGTGATGCCCTGGAAACCTAGAGTGAGTTTTAGCAGTCTATCTGAAATGCACTGAGTTGCAATTTAAGCTGCTTTGTGTCCTTAGAGAGTAGGTTCATGGAGATCATATGGAGGCCCTTCACCTCTTTTTTTTTTTAATTCTCAAAATCAAGTGCTTGTAGTTGCCTTGTAAATAGCAAATATATGAAAATGTTACCTTGTCTGGCACTAGTGTTTTGTAATCCTGCTCGTTTTGCACCCTTGGCTGCGGTCAGTTTGAACTGCTTGTTCCTCCACACCCAGGTGCTTTTCAGCATTCTTGCCCTGGCTTTCTACTTGATATGATACCCCTCCCCCATCCTGTATCTCTTACAGCTACATTTACACACTTAACTTTCTTCTAGTGGCTCTTGTAAGATTTTTATTCTTCATTCTCTTATCCCTATTCCCCTTCTATAACATTTTATTTTGGTTCTGGTTTTCACATTCTATCTTATATAATTAGTTGTTTATATCTTCTCAGTTTTTTTGTTTTTTGTTTTTTTTTTCTTTGGTGGCTGGTAGGGATCAAAACCCTTGAGCCTGATGTTACAAGGTGGCTCTCTAACCAACTGGGGCTGGCTGGTGACCTCCTACATCTTAACTTTTTAACTAGATCTTTGGCTTCTCTGAGGTTAGAGGTCTCATTTTTCTGTCCCTACAGTGCCTGGCCAAGGCTCCCAACATAATACATGGTAGGTGTCAGTGGTAAAGTTCATTTTTGTGTGACACATTGAGAAACTATATTGTGAAATAATATTAGCATCACCTGCCATACTTTACTGTCAGCTTGCTTGTTTCTATTTTTCAGTTGGTACTTTCAGGTAGGATTCTGAGAATAGTATATAAATTTTTCAGAATCAGGCTTATTAAAATTAGCTACTTGAGGAATTGTTAAGGCATTAAAATATTTTAGTAACTTGGTTACCCCAAAATTCAGCATTTGGGGATTATATTTATTTAGTAGATGATGTTTTATTTATCAATACATATTTATCAAGTGTTTACTATGCACCGGGACAGTATTGACATTAACACAAAAGGGACTGCTAAGTTCGTACCTTACTTGATAACTTAAGTGATCATAACTTGTTTAAAATTGTATATAAGAGTATAGTATTTAGCATGAAGAAGTATTCTGTAAATATTCTAAATGCAAAATTTTGGCTTTACTAAATAAATTGTTGGAAGCACCTTCATTATACAAATATCTTATCGGAAGCTAATGTGAGTGCATTTCTGATTCCATACAAGATCTGCCCTTTGGAGAGTGCTGAGGAGAATTAAGAGATTTATAAAAATGAGATCCCTTATCTTGAAATGTACTATATTGTATTGTAGGTGAGTACAAACTCATGACAGTAGAACACAACATCTAACATTGTGCATATTTGTTATTTAGTACAAAATTGAGTTTTATACAATGGGTGTTTGAGAGTTTAGGGAGAGATTTAGTCCTGGGTTGAAGTTACTGAGGAAAACTTTATGGAGAGAGGAGGGATGTGAACTGATCCTGATTATTTGGGATAGGTATAGAAGAATAGGGAGCTTAAGGGGGGAATTGTGGCAAAGATCTAACAGGCCCTCTTGGAGTAGAGAGGGTCCGTATTTATGACATAACAGGAAATTTGAGCTGAGGTTATTGATGTTCTTAAATGTTCCCATTTAGGAAATTAGATTTAACAGACTATGTTGAATTGTTGATCACTGAATAGACAACATGAAAAATATTTAGTTTATAAATGAACTGAAAAGGAAAATAAAAGTGCTTTTAGATCTCATTTATCTTTTTATGAATTTGCTTCCCTTTCTAAGGCTACATATAAGGGTTTTTGTGGTAAGTTTTGGGAGAGAAGTAATAAAGGTAAAACTTATTTCTTGTCAGTTTCCCTGCTTGGTCGTTTAAAATGTTTTGGTTAAATAAGCAGTGGTTTATTGTCTGAATGACTCCCACTAGTCCTCTGTTTAGTCAGTGAAGTCTTCCTTTAGTGGAGAAGCTGGCAATCATTTTGTCTTAGCATATTCAACTATCATTTATTCAGAGATGTAAAAAAAAAAAATTTAGAGTACTGTTTGAGAGCTAATACATGATTTTTTGTAAGTTCTCACTCAGAAATTTGTCAGTCTTGTAGAGGAGAAACTTCTTATCTAATGCAGTGAAGAAATGTTGTTTAAAACAAAAGTGAATTGTGGTTGAAATGTTTACATACTTTAAGAAAGCGCAATTTAATATTACCTAGTTTAGTCTGATTAAATATTTTAATAAAATATTGCCCTAGTGCTCTGGTTGATGTCATAGTAGACCGTTTGTTACTCCTTTACTTTTACAAAGTATGTGCAACAGGATTTTAAAAATGGGAAATGAGATTACGTGGTGGCTGAAGGGAAACTAAAGATAAAGAATATTTTATTCAGGATTCTGGTATCCATACTATTTAGCTTTCTTTAGCGGCTTTTTTTTTTAAAAGATGACCGGTAAGGGGATCTTAACCCTTGACTTGGTGTTGTCAGTACCACACACTCCAAGTGAACTAACCGGCCATTCCTGTATAGGGATCCAAACCCGTGGCCTTGGTGTTATCAGCACCACACTCTCCCAAGTGAACCACGGGCTGGCCCTCTTCGTTAGCAGCTTTTATTTCTAGCATATTCTTGTAGACTTACCTGATTGTGGTTTGAATTAATTTGATTCTTCTTTATGTGGAAATAACAGAGATGCTAGCTGTTAGTGGAAGTTTATGACTCAAAATTATACCTGTTTGTGGAGTTTGGCTGTATAGTCCAACATTTGTAGGGTTTTGTGGACTTCAGAATAAAAACATTAGTGAAGTCTGTATATTTTACTGATACAATAGGCATGAATGTCTATTTTTCTGCAAAACAGCCATGCAGGTTCATATGTTTTTCTTATATGAAGCATACATTTCCTTTTCTTCTACACTCCTAGGGAGAGCACTTAGTTTCAAGAGGGAATTTGACCCTCATCACCCTTCCATCCCTGGTCCAAATGCATTTGTACCCTTCCCCCAGAAGATAGCAAAAATTAGGCTGATTTTTGAGAAGAGTCTTAATTTTGTGATCAGACTTGCTTGCTAATTATTTCTCATTTTGGTCTCAAAATAATTTTATCAGAAAACTAGACTGTTAATTCTAGAGTTCATCTCCTTTATTTCCTCCACTCTTCACCTTGCCATTTGAAAAATTTTGCCTTTCCAGTTGAGGCTGTGAGGTAAGACTTGGGGAATTTCAGCCTTTGGTGGGGCACTGTAAAATAATCTGCTTCTGCCTCTCTAGCTATCTAGTATTACTTTTCAGCTGCTTCTATATTAGGCCATGCCGTTTTTTTTCCCAGGTATTTTCTCATTACACAAATTTAAGACTACTGAAAGGAATTACTAAAGAGATAATAAATAGACCATCATTTGGTATCATTGTGGCAACTGTTTTAATTGATACTCAATTTATTTCTTGAATCAGCTAAGGGATTGGTCAACTTATGTTTGTTGGAATAGTGGAATTTTCTTTCTCTTCTGTAGGATGGGCCTAATACTTAACTTATGTGTTTTACTTCTATTTATTCATGTATGTTAATGCTTTGTTCCTTGTTACTAAAAAAGAAAAATGAGATGATTCATAATCGCACAATTGTGAAAGATTACTATATTTTGAGAAACTTAAAACTTTTTCATTATGGCCTCTGAGTTTATTTAAATTTTTAATATCACAGAAAAGGATTTGGGAAGTTTAACATGTTTTTTTGATTTGTGAAGTTAGGAATGGTTTAATCTATAGTTATTTTAAGGAATGTAAAGTCAAGGACTTAGTAAAACAACAGTTCTAAAAAATTCTGGAATTATCTCTATTTTAAGGGCTAGTATTTGAATTGTGGTACAAGGAAAGAGATTATCTTGGTTTCAGCAAGTACTGTATTTATCTCTTACAGGTGTTGCTTGAATTGTATTTAGCAATACTCTCAAACCTAGAAAAGCAGTCATTTAAGCCACCTCTGCTCTCAGTGAAGTTAGTCTAGCATTGGAGATAGAATTAATGTATATGAATAATAAGAAAATGGTATGTATTATTATAAGTATTTTTTTTTTTTTTTTTAACATTTCTTATTTCAAGCCATAGGCCAAGATTTGGGATTACAAGGATAATATGTGATTCTTGCTCTTGAGCTTATAGTCTTATGGGGAGGGTGTTAAACTTAGGGACAAAATTAACCATAAAAACTCTTAAACTGTATTCTGAGACATAAATCAGAAGTCTCATTAGTCGACCAGCTGTTTGGAATAGTTAATATGGTAAAAATATTGCCAAGATATTTCTCAAAATACTTGTATTATCTGCATTGCATCCATGTATATACTTGCCCACATTGAATTCTAAATTAGATTCCTTGTAATCTTCCTGATGTGTCTTTTACTATGAAATATGTATAATATAGTTTAATAATGATCTATGTCAGTCCAGTGATGTGGGAGATTAATGGATAAGAATAATAAGGAAAAGGCTGCATGAACAATAATAGTAATTAGCAACAGCCACAACTAATCTCCATTGAAACCTCTCCTGGACTCAGTGCCTGGCTGTTGGTATTTTATGTAGGTTAGCTGAGTTTCTAGAGGGGGGGATAATATGTAAGTGATAAAGGAGTTCAGTATAGTGGTTAAGAACAAAAACAGGCTCAGTTTAAATCCTGGCTCCAACACTAATAGCTGTGTAACCTTAGGTAAGTCACTTTTTTTGGCTTTAGTTTCCCCTGTAAAATGGGAACAATAGTACCTATATCCTAGGATTGTTAAATTAGTTAATGTGTGTAAAACTTTTCGAGCAATGTCTGGTACAGAATAAGTGCTTGACTTTGTTAGTTAATAGCATTCTTTTTTTTTTTTTTGTCTTTTTCCGTGTCCGGCAATGGATCGCAACCCTCAGTGTCGCCCCCGCACCGGACCGGGGACCGGCAACGGGATTGCAACCCTCGGTGTTGCTCCCGCGCCTCGCTCAGCCAGTGAGCGGGAACCGGTCTGTATGTGGGATCCGAACCCTCGGGCGGGAGCGCCGCCGCGCTTCCCAAGCAGCGCACTTATCCAGTGCGCCACCGGGCCGGCCCCGTTAATAACATTCTTTTTGAGAGAAAACATTTTTATTTTCTTTGCATCTGAAAAGACAGATTTGAGAAGATGGATTTTTCTGATATCATCTTGGTATTATTTGAATGGTAGAGTTTTAGGGTTGAAAGGAGATCGTTGAGGGTATTAATGGACTCTGCAGCAAGATTTTAGATTCTAGTTTCCTGGTTGTTTGACTTTGGGCAAGTTAACTAATATGTAAATTTTATAAAATACATACTTCTCAAGAATCTTTTGAGTTTTTAATGTGAAAATGAAGTCCTTAGCACAGTGCCTGGCTCACAGTTATCAGATAGTATTTGCTATATTGTAAATTTTCTGATTATGGTATTGGATCCTAGAAGGAGTTTAATAGTAGCTTTTATTCTAATTATTTTAAAAGATGCCTTATTTTCACAGTTGATATAAATGTATAAAATTACAGTGGACAGTGTGAAGTTATTATTTTTAAGATGTTATAATTTGGGTGTTGAGTAAATTTAATGGACAATTAAAATGAAACTTAAAGATTGAAAGGAAAAATAACCCTGACCTGGATTAATGACATTAAGCACTTCCAAAAGTTTTTGCGTTGGGGGCAGTTTCTAAATTTTGTCCAGGTTCAAGTGTTTTATCACTGCTAATTAGTCTATTTGACTACTTATAATTTCAAATAAGTAAGGTCAGTGTTACTGTGATGTGGCTTAAGTGTTTTGATGTCTTCATTTTGCAACATGAGTCTCAAGACTTATAAAAATGTTGCAAAAATAGTATAAGGAACATCCCATATTTTCCTTTATTCAGTTTCAAGGTCAAGTTTTTTATTGTTAGTGGATAAATTTTTCTCTTTTAAAACCTTTTTTAATCAGTGAAAAAAAAATGTTTTTAAAGGAATAGATGTGGTAAAACCTGTTGGAAAAAAGATGAATGCATTTTTTTCATGTGGTTCTTTAGCAGTCATTATATGCTTGTTGACTTTTCAGAGTGTTCTGAATACATTGTAATGTTTTGTTCCTGACTCATTAGTGAACATCATTAGTGAACATTAGTTTATTATACTGAGTGAATATTAGTTTATTATGCTGAGCCTTAAGGCCTCACAGGCAATTGGATGCTCATAAGTGGCCTGCTTTTTATGGAACTTCCTTGCTTCCTACAGTGAGTGTGCCTTCTCTCCCCTTACTAGTTTTTGAGTTTGAATATGTTTAGGCCCTGTGTGCCACACCCTACTCCCCCAGCTTTTAATATGCATTGAATTGCAAAACTACTTATAGAATTGTATATTTTAAGTAAGTTCAGAATGAAGGCTTGCATTATGTGGCTTTAAGAGAGTGATAGTTTTGATAGTTCAAAGGTGTTTTAAAAACTATATTTGTTCTCAGCACTTTTCTTGTTAGTTGAGGGGATCAATAAGGCTTTTTAAAAATTCTGCACGTGAGGGCCTATCGTGTGCCAGGCATACATTATTGTGTATAACCTTTTGTCCTTAACTCTTTCAACATGCTTGTGTATCTTCTCTTTTTCTAAACGACTCTTTCCTTTTGCCTGCTATTGCTTAGTAATGACTCCTACTGTCTGTGCTGGCCTGCTTTGAATAGTCTTAGATGAGAGGACTTAAATTTTTTTAAATAATTTTTTTATTTTAGAATAGTTTTAGATTTACAGAAAAGTTGCAAAGATAGAGTTCCCCTTTACTACTCCTCACCCGGTTTCCCTTGTTAACGTCTTATATTAGTATGGTATATTTGATATAACTAATTGACTAATATTGACACATTTTTATTACCTATACTCTATTTGAATTTCCTTAATTTTTACATAATGTCTTTCCAGGAGCCCATCCAGGGTGCCACATAGCATTTAGTGAGTACCTTTTTTTTTTTAAAGATGACCGGTAAGGGGATCTTAACCCTTGGCTTGGTGTTGTCAGCACCACGCTCAGCCAGTGAGCAAACCGGTCATCCCTATATAGGATCCAAACCGTGGCCTTGATGTTATCAGCACCACGCTCTCCTGAGTGAGCCACGGGCCGGCCCCAAACTACGCGTTTTTAAAATTTACCCACTAGGGCTGGCCCGTGGCTCACTCAGGAGAGCGTGGTGCTGAGGAGGGGGGGGGGGGGGTGATAAAACACACGGGCCCACGGTTTGGATCCTATATAGGGATGACCGGTTTGCTCACTGGCTGAGCGTGGTGCTGACAACACCAAGCCAAGGGTTAAGATCCCCTTACCGGTCATCTTTAAAAAAACAAGAAAACAAAACTCGTAGTTTGGGGCCGGCCCGTGGCTCACTCAGGAGAGCGTGGTGCTGACAACACCAAGCCAAGGGTTAAGATCCCCTTACCGGTCATCTTTAAAAAAACAAGAAAACAAAACTCGTAGTTTGTGAGGCATTTATTTCTGATTATATAAAGTGTAGACTGTAAAAGACAAAATTACAACAAATTTAGCTTAACGATCTTAATTGGTTTAAATTCGCAGTTCTAGAATTGAGCAGCACCTCTTCCATAATACAGAATGAGTGTTCCAATAAATTGAGTAGAGGAGGTTGGTTTTACAGATGGAAGAGGGCTGAGGAAAGTAGAAACAGAACAAAAAGATTGGCCATGTCAAGGTTACTTTCCTTGTAAAGGTTAAAACAGAGGGGACTTCCTTATGCCTGCTATAACTATCCTGTTTGGGGATTTGGCTATCTCTCTCTCTCCTGACTTCTCAGAAGGTCAGATAAACAATTTAGTTTTGGTTTGGTGGTGTGGAACTTTAGCATGAATGACTACATTTTTGTTTGGTATGTTGGGCCCAGTGTAGGAGCTCAGTCCAAACCAAGGGCTTCCTATAACTTTTATTTAATAAGAGCAGTAGTTAAAATTTGAGTAAAGAAAAAGATAAAGAAAATTAAGAACCATTCATAATCTCACCACCTGATACAACCACTATAGTAAACATTTTTATATGTATTCTAGCCTTTGTTTTAATAAAAGTAGATCCATGTTATGTTTTCCCATACTATTACATGATGAACATTTTCTTATTTCATTATTCTTTATTAATGTTTGCTTTATATTTACTTGGTTTAACCATAATTTATTTAATCCTTTTCCCTTTGTTCGATTTAAAAAAAAAAAAAAAAACCGTGTTACTAATAGTTCTTATAGGAACAGCTTTGTACCTAAATCTGCGAAGTTTTTAAATGAAGCCTTCCTCCCTTATCGTATGTATTAACTTTGGAAATGTTCTTCTGTTTATGTGAGAAATGTGTATGTATGCTTATGGCAGTCCAATGGTACGAGTCAGAAGGCTCCTTGTATGGCTTACAAGGTCCTGCCTGGCCACCTCTCTGACATCCTCTCCTACTTTTCTTGGCTTCTACTTGCTCTTCTTGCTGCCTGGAATGCCTTCTAGATCTTCTATGGCTGTCTCCTCATGCATAAGATTTTAGCTCAGATGTTACTGCTGAAAGAGGCCTTACTTGGTCACCCTATCCATAATCCTTTATCTAAGAACATTTTCACCTGCAAGTAATAGAAAACTTGACTAACAGGGCCTTAAACAGATTGGGGTTTATTTTTCCTCATACATGTTCAGCTGCACAGTGGTTTCTTTGAGGAACAGGCTCTTTGTGTGTTTCTGCTCTGCCATTCTTAGCAAGTGGTTTTCATGGCCACCAAATGGCTGTCGTGGCTTGAAGTCATTGTGCCCACCACAGTTGAGGCAGGAAGGAGGAAAAGATGTGTTTTTTCCTAAAGCCAGAAAGCAAAAGTATTCCTAGAGGATACCTAGCATACCTCTGAATCATCTTATTGGCAAGAACTGGGTCATATCTCTGGCAAAAGGAAAAAAAAAAAAGAATGATGTTATTTTGTACACAAGTTTA
The DNA here is from genome assembly GCF_000696425.1 of Galeopterus variegatus. Classification (NCBI taxonomy): domain Eukaryota; kingdom Metazoa; phylum Chordata; class Mammalia; order Dermoptera; family Cynocephalidae; genus Galeopterus; species Galeopterus variegatus. The sequence continues at coordinate 67,754 of NW_007728818.1, forward strand.
GACCACTGGCTTTAAAATTCTCTTGATATTCAGTCAATGATGAGAAATGCCCTACTGTGCATTGTCAGTGTTTGTGTATATATAGGTATGTAACAAATTAATTTCACAAGCAGTGCTTAATCACTGTGCATGCTGCTATTTTCTATTAGAAAATATTTCACATTTCATTTGAAAGGTCTGGGTAGGACCTTTTAAGTCTGGGGGTTCTTACCTTTTTTGTAGCATGGCCCTTTAGCAGTCTGAAGCTTGTGGATGCCTCAAAGTAGTATTTTTAAACTCACAAAATAAATGCATAAGACTCAAAAAACCAAATACATCAAAATGTTGAAATCTAGCGCCTAAACTTTGTTGCAATATAGTAATCTGTTTATTTATTAGCACTTTCAATAACGTGGTCTAGTAGCTGTTCAAAGTAGTCATGGATGTAAATGATATTTTGAGTATCTGAAACAACTGTAATGTGATATGGTAATATCTGTGATTTCTCTTGGTGCAAAGTTAAAAGTACTGCCAATAATGCTGTGGTTTGTTGCCTGTTCATACTAGAAAGAAATGTTGAATTTCAATTAGAGGTTAGTGAAATTATTTCTTTCAGTGCAGGTGCTTAAACTACTGGTTGCAAACTAATGGTCTAAATTGATTTCAAGACTCTAATCTTTCGGTTTGAAGAAATACTGGCTTTAGCCCAATTGTGACTCATCTCTGAGGGCTTGGGGAATCGCCTACTTCCTTGGAGGTGAAGGGATTTGTGCCCTGTGTAAGGCAGGATTCTTTCAACAGGGAAGAAAGGTGGGGTAGATGGAATTTGGGTAGGAAACACTGTCTTCTATGTTGTCCTGCCTGTAGTCTCTCCCTCCTTTATTCTCTTTCCTGACTGCTTAATTTTCCTTACAGTACTTTCTGATATTATTTGCTGTTTGTCTTCTACCCCTAGTAGAATGTACGTTCCTCGAGGGAAAAGACTGTCTTGTTTTTGGGCACTTTTTCCCAGTGCCTAAAGCCTGTGAAGTAGGGTAATCAAATATTTGTATAATAAATAACTGTTAAGACCTGGCACTTCACCTACTAGCTAAGGCTAGGCCTTGGTGTCCCCGTACTCCTCCCAACCACCCCAAAACAACTGTAATTGTTATGAAGGCTTAAGTGGGAAAATTTATGTAAAAATCACTGTCTCAAAGTGCTATACAAATGAGGTGTGTTTTTCCTTAGTGGATGTGTATAATAAGATGGCTGTGTTCATGTGGTTTCCCCTCTTGGGTTTTTTTAAAGTGTGGGGATATCTCAAACAGGTTGTAAAGCAGGAGCAGAGATATTTTTTCTTAATTTGTATAGGAGGAAGGAAAAGAAATACCCTCAGTAAAGAACTGTAGTCTAAGGATATTAATCTGAATCTCCCTGGAGTTAACCCCCCACCGCCCCCCATCTTTAAGGCAATCTACTTTTCTTTCATCAGGCATTCTTTCTTTCCTTTTTAAAGTGGGCTGACTTAAAATTGCAGAAACCTGATTGATGAAAATGCTGACAGAATTGGTTGCTATCATTAATTGGATTTTTTATTTAACTTGGTGGTTAACCACATTTCACTTAAAAGTTTTCTTAAAGCAGTATTTCTGGCTTATAAGACACATCAGTGCCTCTTGCACAGTTGGACTGCAAACATCTGTTGATTGTATACATTTTTTCTGGTCTACATTGTCTGTCTTAAATATCTACCCCTCAGATTTGGTTTGAGTCTTTAGTGTTTTTGTTTTTGTTCTTGTTTTGGCAGCTGGCCGGTACAGGGATTAAACCCTGGGCCTTGGTGTTATCAGCACCTTGCTCTGACCATCCGAACTAACTGGCTAGCCCTGGAGTCTTTAGTTTTTAAGGTTTTGTTAAAAGGTAAACTAGTACTTCTGGATCGCAGGGTTTTGTGAGTCCTAGAACTTCTTTTGAAACTACTTTTGGATAAGTGATATTATCCATGTTGATTTTAATTGTTTATTTGTCTCAGAAAAAGAATATTTAAGTACTTCCAACATTAGTTATTGTGGAGTATAACAGTAAAATGTTCCTGTAAATACTTCTGGTTCTCCCTTTTATATTTAGTGACAGTGTGGGAAACAAAAAGCTATTTTACTTTCTATCCACTGTAAGTAATGTGAAGAGGTTTCATTACTTTATCAGAATAGAGAAGAGGAAGATGTGGTATAGTATGGAAATCAGATTATCAGTGAGGTTTAGTAACTGCATTAACAAATTTCACCCTACTATAGGAGTTTTTTCATTCTTAAAAGACAATGATTATTTGTCTTTAAAATGTCAGTTGGTTTATAGTACCTCCCAGTAGTTGGGGGAAGGGTGTGGCATATCACACTTGGTTTGTTGGCATAGTTGAAGGTTTAAAAGCAACAGATTTAAGGTTTCCCTTCTTATGCAATAGTTTTCAAGCCAGGAAACATTTTCAGAGCAAAGTAGAATTTTTAAAAGCAGCTTTATTGACATATATAATTCACATGCCGTACAATTCACCTGTTTAAAACATACAGCGTTTTTATTATATTCACCAGATCACCACTATCTAATTTCAGAACATTTTTGTCATTCCAAAAGAAACCCTGTACTCGCTGGATTCTGTTTTAGGTTAAGTATTAGATAGAATTGACAGTTCTGTTGTGAAGTGCTGTCATCTTAGAATCTTACTAATTAAAAAAGAAATCTTAGCATTGTGTGATATGGGACTACAAGAGGAAACTGTCATTTGGATTTCTCCTAGGAAAAATTTTATCCCTTTTGGTAATTTCGACTTTCTGTTTTTACTTAAATTGTTATTTGGATTTAAACATCCTGTTAACTACAGAAATGCTTATTTGTAGCTGTGACAGTGTCTCTTCAAGGATGGAGAGGAAACCATCTTGGAAGATGCCAAGTTTACCTCAGAACCAAACTCAGTGATGGCTGTACTTGTCAGGGAACTATTTACCAGTTCTTTTTTGATATTTCAAGGTTGTAGAAGTCCAACTAAGAGGTAAAAATTAATGATTAACCATTAAGAACTTCCATCCACTTTGTTATTTAGAGGCTTATGTGGAATATTTTGTTTTAAAAGACCTTTTAAAAGACCTATCTATTAGTTATATTTGGTATGCAATTTTTTGGAAGAGTTTAGGTGTGAATTATATATTTGGGTTGTCTTTCCGTTGTCAAGGTGTTTTCAAAAAGGCTTTCCTCTCAGGGCCGGCCCGGTGGCACACTGCTATGGTGCGCCGCTTGGGAGCGCTGCGGCGCTCCCGCCGAGGGTTCGGATCCCACATA
>NW_007728818.1:71770-74320 GCF_000696425.1 Galeopterus variegatus
TTGCCAGACACGGAAAAAAGACAAAAAAAAAAAAAGGAAAAAGGCTTTCCTCTCAGACTTATCCCCAGCTATTTCCTGTTCACTCATTCATGCCCATAGGCCTTTCAGCGCCCCTTTGCCTTCCATTCCAGGCCACCCCCTTCTCTCCTGGGCAGGTACCTTTTTATCCAAAAAGAATTTTTGTATTTCCACTCCTGGAAGGTGTATTGCTTCCTCCAGGACTTGGGCTGCTCTTCTGTAATAGTACTTATAGTAGTAGTATGTCACCTTTTGTTCTAATTATTTGTTTACAGTTTGGTCTTCCATTGGTCTCAGCCTCCCAGAATTCTTTTAAATCTTGCATATGCATCCTACCAAAGATTCTAACATCACCACTGTCTACCCATTCTCATTCTGAATTGTCTTTAAAAGAGGGCTAGAGCTAGCTGATGTCTCTGCATCTATCACTTCTAGTTCATTTGAGTTCATTTTTGTTGATCTTTGTGATCACCCCCACCCAATTTAACTGTCTTGTTTTTACATTTTGGGGGTGTGGCAGTACCTTCTGTTTCTACTTCTCCCTCCCGTTTGTTAGAACAATTTTTCTATTCCTTCTGGGTGAGAAATTATTGAGTGTAGAAATTTGGTGGATATGATTTCATTCAGCCCTCTTTTATTTGCTTTATTGGTTTCTTGATATTTTTCTCTTATTTCAGTAAAGAATGGGAAAAGAAGATACTAACATTTTATTTCTTGGTATTCATTTTAGTGTATTCAACAATGCCGTTTGGAACAGTTTTTAGAGAAGTATCTTATTTTCATGATACTGTATTTGTTGTCACTTTAAGGTGTTGATTTTTTAGAAAATTTACGAGTATAACATAGTACAAATGGAAAGTTATAAACTGGGTTTGATGGATATGAATTTATCCTTTTAAAGGTCACTGTGAAAGAAAATTGGCCTGAGAGTCAGGAAACTGGAATTCTAATCTAATTTTAAGCTTAGATGCTTGAGTATGGATGAGTTTCCTTTGAGTTTTTTCTCTGTTAAATATGAGTAATGCTTATTCTTGCTATAATTCTGGCATTGTTAGGGTTAAAGAGAGACATGTCAGGAGTCTTTATACACTGTTGTTACTTTGTATATTGTGGCTTACTAGTCTTGTTATTGGGAGAAATACTGACTCTGAATGAGTCAGGTTTACAAGAGAATCCATCTCTACTTGGAGGCATAAGAAGTAAGGTAGGACTTAAAAGAAATTAATGGAAACTGTGTTACCTAGAGCTATTACTTGAGATTGACTATCCATGTGTGCCTAATGAAATCCTTAAGGGTGAAGTCGGGAGCTGGGCCTTAGGAACAATGATTTGAAACCTATAATTTAGATACTCTTACCTGTTGTCTCTACTGTCTGTGTGTCTGCTTTGTTTATCTGCCTTCCTAATGTGACTCTATTAAATGTAGCCATTATAATGCTAAACTTTTCACTTTATAATCTAGGTACCCAAAGAGTCTTGTTGAGTCCTGAACCCTAGTTAATTTGTGGTGGGTGTTGTGGTTATATGGGAGCTGGGGTGGGGTTGTCATGTAGTATGTGGCAGCTCCCATGAGAACCTGTGGGAATGCAGTGGTGGAGAAAGGCAGATGAAACATGATTGCCTAATATAAGTACCCACTTAGAGTAGCATCTAATGAAATGTCTAAGTTTGCAAAATGCCATGGAGCTCTTCAGAGTTGTAATATGCAAAAACATCGAGAAATTTAAGGCAAGAAGATTTTGTAAAACTCGAATAGTCAATTACCTGTATCATTTTTTGGTTGTCCTGTTTTATTAGTTACTGAGAAAAGTACTTTAAAATCCACTCTGCTCTTGTGTATTTTTCAACTTTCCTTAATATTTTAGGCCTTGTATATAAATTAAGTATATATAAATTAAGAATTGCTGTCTTCTTGAAATGAACCTTTTATCAGTGTGAAGATACCCTTTTTATTTCTAGTAATGCCTTTAAAAAAAAGAAAAAGACTCTATTGTTTAGAACACTTTTAGGTTCACAGCAAAATTGAGCTGAAGATACAGAGATTTCCCATATTCTCCCTGCCCCTGCACATGCACAGCCTCCCCCATTATCAACATACCCCACCTGTTTGGTACACTTGTTATAATTGATGAACCTACATTGACATATTGTCACCCAGAGTCCATAGTTAATACTAGGGTTTACTCTTGTACATTCTGTGGGGTTGGACAAATTTATAATGACATGTATCCACCATTATAGTATCATACAGAGTAATTTTTACTGCCTTAAAATTCCTCTGGGCTTTAAAAAGAAAAAAGTTGTAAAGCCTCTCTTTTTTGATAGTCATATTTTCCATCCTCCTACTTTTTTCCTGCATCTTTGTTTTGTAGATCTCTTATAGTTCACAGTATTTTAAAAGTCCAGTCTGTTAATCTTAACTAGAGAGGGAGGTTTACCATTTTGCTTTCTAATTTGTTGCTTTCCTTTGGATTTATTTATTTATTTATTTATTTATTTTTTGTCTTTTTGTCTTTTTTCCGTGTCCGGCAA
>NW_007728818.1:74837-76492 GCF_000696425.1 Galeopterus variegatus
GACCGGCAACGGGATCGCAAGCCTCGGCGTTGCTCCTGCGCCTCGCTCAGCCAGTGAGCGGAAGCCGGTCTGTATGTGGGATCCGAACCCTCGGATGGGAGCGGCGCACTATCCAGTGCGCCACCGGGCCGGCCCTGAATTTATTATTTTTAATAGAGGTATGATTCTAGTCTTTGGGTGCCTGTCTTAGAAACTAAAACAGTATTTATTGAGGAAAATACAAAGACCTTAGAATAGTAATGCAGTTTACCAAACTTCTCTTGACTTTAAGATATTGTTGTTATTTTACTTCCATTTTTTAAAACCTTAACTAGATGATTTATAGAGTTAATGTTCTCATTTTTAACTGTGTTTGTCATCTTTATTTTTTCTTGCATCTACCTGGGGTCACTTCTTTTGCTGGTAAAAAAGCTATCAGTTTAATCTGACAAAACCTTCATTCATATAAGATAATTTCACTTGGTGTGGAATTCTCTGTTGACATTTATCTTTAGTGGTGAAGAAAATATAATTCTACTGTCTTCTGGCTTCCATTGTTACTGTTTGAGAAATCAGCTGTTACTCTCATAAAATAATGACCCACCCCATCCCCCCATGCTTTAATTTTTTGTTTGTTTTTGTTATTTTGTAGTTGTATTCTGACGTGTCTAGGTGTATATGTCTTTTTATTTATCCTATTTGGAATGGGTTGGACCCCTTGATTCTGTAGATTGGTATCTTTCACCAGTTCTAGAAAAATGTCTTCACTCTTCTACTTTTGAAGTTCTCATTAAACATGTTTGATCTTCTCATTTTACCCTCTGCATATCTTCTGTATTTTTAATCTTTTGTCCTTTCTGTGTTGTATTTTGTATAATATCTTTTACCCTACCACTTTGCTATCTTTTCTCTTTGTCCAATATGCTGCCATACCTGTCTACTGAGCTTTGTTTTTATTTTATGTCATATTAGAAGATCTGTTTTTTTTAAATCTAATCTGTGTCACTTTTAGTAGTGTTTTATTTTTGTTTCTCTTAGCCTTTTCAGATTTGTTCTTTCTACCTTTAAACATAGTGAGCTTTTAAAAAATCTGCTAATTCTAATATTTGAAATCTGTGTTACTCTCTTTCTGTTTGTTTTTGTAAATTGTTCATGGTGCCTATGTGTGGTGTGTGTTCTGTTTATTGTCCTTAGATTATTTGTAGAGTTTCCTTTGGGGCTTGGAATAAAGGTGCCTTTTTCCAGAGAAGGTTTACTTTGCTTCTGTCAAGTATTTGGGTGCACTAAGACCTTGCGACCCAAAGTAGTTTAGCCCTCATACTGGCATGGGAACTTGTTAGAAACACAGCACCTTAGGTTCTATCCTTGTATTTTAACCATGTTGAATTTTAACATGACCCATAGGATTCTTAAGCATACTAGATAATGAGCAGCACTATTTAGTATCAGTAAGATTGAAATTCTTTAGCTTGAAGTTTCTTGATTGATCCTTCAAAATACAGCTACAAATCTTGGCCAGGCATATACAAATTGTCAGGTTGAGGCTTTCTTTTCCTCTCTCTTCTCTCTCCCCTGATGTCTCTGTCTGTCCCTCTTGCTATTTAGCAACAAGGCAATTCTCTTAGTAGTTGGGGGTCAGGAATATTTCTGGTCATCTTAATCTTGAAGGTGTTTCC
>NW_007728818.1:77800-78578 GCF_000696425.1 Galeopterus variegatus
TTAATGATGCCTGCAGCTTACTCTGAAATGCATCAAAAAATAAGGTGGATGGATGGATGGATGGCCAAATGGGTGCATAAATGAGTCGATTTTTTACTCTTACTCAAATGAGTAGATGTGGATACATATGTGGCGAACTTTTAGTTGTAGAAGCTAGTTGATGGGATTACAGGTATTGAGCAGGTCTCAACTTTTTTTTGTATTTTGAAACATTTCATAAACTGCTGGACAGAAGATAGTGAGAAATAAAAGGAATTAAAGTGGAAAGTTCAGGAAGGGCATTGGATTTATACAACTGATCTTTTACGAATTTTGTTCAATTTATGCTTGTGACCATTTGAGGAAGAATGGTAGCTTTAGTCTTCTTGATTTGAACATGAAGAAGGCTTTTAATTTTTTAAATTTAATCACTTTATTCAGCTGAGACTATTTTGTTTTAGGTTAGAAAGCCTGAGAACTACTTGTTCTTATTTACTTTAGTGTGCCAAAGACCCTTTGTAGCTCATTATTCCTGTCTGTATCCACTTAATGTATATACATACCGAAAAGATCCAGTGCTCGGTCTAAGAAAAAGACTGTTTGTTAATGTAGTTTAATTTATCCACCTGGGTAGTTTGCTCTTATTTTCAGTGCAGTGTTCTCTCTTTACTTTATGTCTTAGCAATCAATACAGGGTGAAGTGTCTAAAGCACTATTAGTAGTTAAGATTTAGAAAATGCCTGAAGTACAAGTGGAGATGTTTTGTGTTTTGCGAGTGGAATCGTGTAGGGAAAGTGAA
>NW_007728818.1:79842-91044 GCF_000696425.1 Galeopterus variegatus
AAGACTGTTTGTTAATGTAGTTTAATTTATCCACCTGGGTAGTTTGCTCTTATTTTCAGTGTAGTGTTCTCTCTTTACTTTATGTCTTAGCAATCAATACAGGGTGAAGTGTCTAAAGCACTATTAGTAGTTAAGATTTAGAAAACGCCTGAAGTACAAGTGGAGATGTTTTGTGTTTTGCGAGTGGAATCGTGTAGGGAAAGTGAAGCATCCTTATGGATATATTTTTTAATAGAGCAAGTGGTTTATGAATGACTCTTGGAAAACAAAAGCAATAGTCTCCTTTCTCCTCCAAGATAATAACCACTTATATTTTAGTGCTTATTCTTTTTATAAAAGACTTTTATTACAGAAGATTTCAAACATGTACCGAAGTAGAATTGTGTAATGAACTTCAGTGTACCTAAGCCCCAGCCACAACAGCATCCACTTGTGGCCACGCCTTTTTTTAATCCATATTCTTACCTCCCATACTAATCATTTCAAAGCAGACTTCAGTCATTATTTGATCTGTAATTATTTCGGTCTGCTTCTCTAAAAGATGAGGACTCTTTAAAGATATGAGTTAATGCCATAATTGCATAGTAAAAAATAGACAATTCTTTAATACCTACAAATATCCAGTCAGTATTCAGATTCCCTCAGTGTCCACACGTACCTTTTTTTTGGTGGCTGGCCAGTACGGGAATGCAAACCCTTGACCTTGGTGTTGTCAGCACCACACTCTACCAACTGAGCTAATCATATACTTAAATTTTCGTTTATATGTCTCTTAAAACTTAATATGGAGGTTTTCTCTTTTCTTTTTTCCCTTTCAATTAGCTTACTATTTTCTAAGTGTTTTACTTTCAGTTAGTTTTCATGACTTAATAAGATATAGCTGTTATCTCCATTTGGCAGATGAGGAAAACTAAGGCCTGGTTTAGAAATTTTTCCAAGGTAACGTGGTTTAAAGTAGTGGAGCCTGGGTTTGAACTTAAGAATAGGTGCTCTTTACCACTTCTCTTGACATTTAGGTATATTTTTCTAGACTTCTTTCTACGCATGTACAAACAAGTAACCCCCTCCCGCCCCCCTTATCCTTTGGGCTCAGCTTAAAACATTGCTTTAGAGAGCTGTTACCTGATGACTCAATCCAAAATAGCTTTTTCCTTCCCTCTTCCTGTTATTCTCTGCTCCTTCCTATTTTTCTATTCCATTTTTCGTGGTACTTACCACAACGTACATGTATAGTTTGATTATTTTCTGTCTTCCCAATTGAGCATAAGCTTCATTGTGGCGAAGATTATTACACTTGATCTTAGACAAAAGGCCAGGAAATGACATTGTGTTAAAGATTATTGACATCTGTCAAGTAGGCCTTCAAATATTTGCTGAAGGAATGAACAATGTTATGTCCTTGGATGTTAGTGCAGTATATACGTATCTATCGCTTTGTTTTTAAGGACCTCTAAGTATGCCATAGAATTGGTACAGTATGCTTCTTAATCGTTTCTCTGTTGAGAGTGATCACCATTTTTCCCACGGTGACATACTACTTGCTAACATCTTATATCCATGCTTGCATACTTGTGCAAGTATTTCTTTAGGTTAGATTCCTGGAAAATTCTTAGAAGCAGAATGGCTGGAATCTAAGGATATGAGTGGCAGTTTTCAATCATGGGATATGGGAGAGTCATGTAAAAATTACAAAGAAATAGAAGATGAAATATAATGATACCAAAACAATGGTGTAAACCTGTTGTAAATGACCTTTAGAGCATAGGGACACACATAATAAGGCAGTACTTTGAGAATATTCTCACTACATGTTCTTGTCACTGCTGCGAACTCCACCATAATAAGGAGATCACAGAAGTTAACCTCTTTAACATAGATTCTATTAGAAAGTCAGTTTATTGCCTGTCTTGCAACAATAAAAAACATTTCAACGTTGTGATAATCATGGATTGGTACAGTCTTTTCCAAACAAGTATGTAGCCTATCATCAATAGTGTTACAACCTGGGGAGTCCTCAGGATTTCTCAAACTTAGCCGACATCAGAATAATAACTGATTTATTCTCCTAATTTTAAAAAGTACTTTGATTTCCCCTTACCTCCATTCCAATAGATAAAACCCAGGAAATAGGCTTTCAGATATTTAAATCTGTATTTTAGAAAATAACTTAGGTTTGGTAATAACAGCTTTAATTTTTTTTGGCTATTGGTTTGTACATGTTCTGGCTCAGTATAGGGGCACTCATTAGCATCTACTTATTTTTGGTAAAAATGATACTATTTGTAGAATTGTGGGGTGCTGGTCTGTAGAGTATGGCATTCTAAGTATGGGTTTCTTCCTAACTTTTGCAAAATGTTTTCAGACTTTCTGAGTTTAATTTCTATGACATACAAGATTTTAAGCCAAAATTTGACAGTTTTCAGTTCAGCGTTAAAGTCACTATATGTATCTTTTCTCCCCAACTTTTTTTTTTTTTGTCTTTTTCGTGACCAGTAAGGGAATCGCAACCCTTGGCTTGGTGTCGCCCACACCGCGCTCAGCGCACTGGCCATTCCTATATAGGATCCGAACCTGCGGCGGGAGCGTCGCTGCGCTCCCAGTGCCGCACTCTCCCGAGTGCGCCACGGGGCCGGCCCTTCTCCCCAACTTTTGAGTTACATTTCATAGCTTTCTTTTTCCTGAGCCTAATCATAAACTTAATATTTGTTCCTTAAAACTCCCCAGGTTATAACACTATTGATGAACAGGCTACATACTTGTTTGGAAAAGACCAATCTGTGATTATCATTATGTTGAAATGTTTTTTATTGTTGCAAGACTGGGAACAGACTGACTTTCTAATAGAATCCATGTTAAGGAGATCACAGAAGTTAACCTCTTTATTATGGTGGAGCTCACAGCAGTGACAAGAACACGTACTGAAAAGAATATTCTCAAAGTATTGCCTTATATGTGTGTCCCTATGCTCTAAAGGTCATTTACCAAACATCAAATTGTTTTTGTCTGTAGGGAGCACCTTGTAGTAATCTACTGAATACTTTGTATTTTACTTTCAGGTCGGGGTGATTCCTACCCAAGAGGCATCTATCTGTCCCTTGGGGAAGGGAGGCATTTACAAACCATTCTTCCCCATCTCTCTCAGTAGCCCTTTCCTTTTCATAATCACCATGCCTAATAATCAGTGTTATTGGGTCATTATAAGGAAGAATTTTATTACTCCATTTAAGAAAAGCTGAAATAAATATTAGGTTAGAGTCTTTTAAAATTTGGAGCTCAGTTGGATTTTTAGAGACTACCTAGTCTATCTCCTTTTCTCTTTTGTCTTTTCATTCTTGGGCAGTATAAAAGTACATCTTTAAGAGGATGTACTAAAAATGTTAGTGATAAGCTGACCTACTACCCCCACTGACTGGCTAATTATGGTAGCCGGTAGGATTGCAGGTCTGTTAAAAACCGGGTCTATGAGCCATTTTTGGAACGAGGGCTAAAAGTTGCTGACTTTAGTCTATTATCTTTGAGACCTTAAGGAGAAGAAAATTCTTTATTAAAAAGCCCTTAGTATTCTGAAGGATTATACAAGCTGTATGAGCTAAGACAGGATTTATATTAGCGAATGAGTTTCTGTATATTTTTAGAAATAGTTGGGCTGTGTCTATTCATGATCAAGTCAGTGATCATCCATAGTGTCTACAAAATAGAATTGTGGTCTATTTTGGACCTCCTTATCAATGGCCACCTCCTTTCTCCCTTGCTCTTTTCATACCTGTTAACCACAGGTAAGTTAGACATTTACTCCTTTGCTTTCAGTTGTCACCTTCTTATGCCTCAGAAATTGATGTACTTTTCTTCTCATCCAAAGCATATGCTCTTAATTTTTTTCCCTGTAGGATTTTGTTAGTAAACTGTACCCTATCCCTAGTCCTATTCTTTCAGTAGTTCTTTTCTTTACATGCATAAACACGGTCAAGACTTATTTTTTAAAAAAATTAAACATAAAATCACATACACCTGTGCACACGCAACCTCCGCCCCCCACCCCCCATATCTCCCTTGGCTATTGTCTCTTCTCTTGATAGCCCAGCATTTTCAGAGGGGACTTGGTATTTACTGTCTATTTAACTTACCCCATATCCTCTCCTCCCATGTCATTTCTTGAAACACCTCTCACCATTTTCTAAATCTGATGGACACTGCTCAGTTTTGTGTGTTTGTCCATTCTGTGACATTTGAACTCTTCCCATTTATCTTTCTCCTACTGGTGTCTGTAGTACCACCATCCTGATTTATTTTCACCATATTTATGAAGAATCTGTGATTCTCCTTGACTGGATTCTTTCTTTTCTGTTTTCCTTAGATTTTAGTGTTTCTCAAGCTTCCATCCTGGGCTTGTTCCTCTCTTTATTCTGCTTTTCATAGAAAAAAAGGAATCTCATTGATTACCTTTTTTTAAAAAATTTTTTAAACCTCTTGCCGATAATTTCTCTTATCTAGAGATCTGTTGCCCACTTTAATTCTAGATCTTTATTTCCATCTGCTTTCTGGAACTCTTTACTTAGCCTACATAATAACTCAAATTTGACATGATTAACACTAAATTTTATTTTTCTACCCCATGTGTATCATTTGGTAATGCTACTACCATCTATTCTGTATGATTTTTCTAAAGTTAGAGGTTTAACTTTTAAGACTATAGAATTAAATGCTAAAGATTTTATTCAGCTAATTAATGAGGGGAACCTGTTAGGATAAAGTTGGTTCAAAGAGCATTTGGGGAATTGGATATTTACAGGCAATTTAATAACGAATTTTAGAATAAGATTATTGATGTTCTACTGTCAACAAACTGCGATCTTCGGGGTTATCTTTTCTACTGTACAGAATTATTCTACCAGACATAAATCTGCAAGTTAACATGTAACTTCCATGTCTGGACTCGTAATAAATAATAAATAGCAAAGTCAAACACCATGGTGCTCTCTTCTAGAAAATTAAATAATTCCTAGGCGAGCCTGGTAAACAGTGTTTCATATGATATTGAAGGGATATTCAATCATCTTTTTTACATATTTTAGATAACTTTTCTTAACCCTTGTCACCAGAGCAAGAAACCTGAGAGACATTTTAGATTAGCGTATCTATTTGAATGCATGCTGAAGTTTGAGAACCACAGCCCTAGACTTTCCTTTCTCATTGTGTAGATTCTATCATTCAGTGTTTCTTGACCCCCATCTCTTCCTTTTATCTTCCATTGTCAGACCCTCATCTCTCCTTAGGTCTATTTTGGTAGCTTTCTGCTTGCTCTCCTTCTATCTTCCATTGTCAGACCCTCATCTCTCCTTAGGTCTATTTTGGTAGCTTTCTGCTTGATCTCCTTCCTTAACTGTAAGTCTTATATCCAACATTTTTAGTTTTAGGCCCTTCATAATACAGTTTTTTTTTTATTTTGGCAGCTGACCAGTACAGGAATCCCAGCCTCATGATGTTAAACTTACTTTCAGGTCCGCTCTCCTTCCTTAACTGTAAGTCTTATATCCAACATTTTTAGTTTTAGGCCCTTCATAATACAGTTTTTTTTTTTTTTTTTGGCAGCTGACCAGTACAGGAATCCCAGCCTCATGATGTTAAACTTACTTTCAGGTCCGTATTCTTCCCAGGTCCCGTCGTGCTTCATCCTTCATTGTGATTTATTTTCTCATTCTTCCGTGTCTTTCCTCACTGCTTAAGCCTTTTCTTGCCTTTTTTCTTTCCTTTTCCTCTCCTTTCTCCTTTCCTCTCTTTTTTCTGTTTCTTTTGTTAACAGCAAAAGAGTACAAAGCTTATAAATGAATGAATGGGGAAACTGAGGCCAGGTCAGTGGCAGAGTTAAGATTCAAACCCAAGTTTCTCCATACTGAGAGGAGGAACCAAGTTTGATTTGCCATTTCTTCACTGAGCCCTGCCCTGAGCCTGAGCCCAGCCTTTTAAAGAAGCCACAGCAGCAGAGATAACTGGCCATTCTCAACCTGCTGAGGACGAAATTAGTCACTTTTTCTTCTTCGTTTACAATATTAACTTTATCTTGCCTCTCATTATTTAGCATATTTTGTGATAATTATTCATGGAAAGATTGGGCAGCTAAACTGATTTCCTGAAAGAAATGTCAAAGGGTCAGAATCTTCTCTATATCCTCTATGTCCCTCAAGCTTGGGATGTCATGGTTCTTTAACATTTTGACTTTTTTCTTTTAAAGGTAAATATATGCTATCATGTAGCATAGTCATAAAGATCATGGGCTTTGAGTCAGACCTGTGTTTGAGTGCTGGCCCTGTCACCTGTTAGCTTTGTGGCCTTAGGATTATTGTAACTTACTGTGTACCACAGTTTCTCTGTGAGGTTATTTCCAGTACCAATTACATAAGGGTGGTGTGAAGGTTAAATGAAAAGGCACATTGCCTGGCACATGGTAAGCACAGAATAAACATAACCCAGAATTATTCTTACTTTACTATTCACTTAAAGTGCTGTATTTTCCCCACTAAATATTGTCTTCTGTGTTACAAAAATATAATTTGAAAATATGATTTTTACGTATCATACAATATTTCATCATCACCTTCAAATGGTTTGTGATACCCCTTTCAATTAACTTACCCCTTTTCCTTACATTCAATGGCTCTTGCTCTGATTTCTTTATAGAACTTTTGTGTTTAACTCCCTGCTTCCCTTAGTGCAGATGTGAATTAATTGACTACACTGTGCTATTCCATAACATATATAGCTATTTAGAGTTTGACATGCAGCTACTTAGAGTTTGATATTTGACTTGTGAATATACCATACAAAACTGGTATTTTTGTATTACCTCCTTCTGAAATCAAAGTGAAATAAACTGTCCCAAATAATTTTGTAGAAATTTTTAGTCATTTTTCTTCTCCAGTTTCTTTTTTTTTTTTTCCTTTTTGTCTTTTTTCGTGACCGGCAATGGATCGCATCCCTCAGTGTCGTGCCCGTACGGGACCGGGACTGGCAACGGGATCGCAACCCTTGGTGTTGCGCCCGCACCTCGCTCAGCCAGTGAGCGGCCGGTCTGTATGTGGGATCCGAACCCTCGGCGGGAGTGCCGCCACACTCCCAAGCGGCGCACTGTAGCAGTGCGCCACCGGGCTGGCCCTTCTCCAATTTCTTTAATTGCAGTTAATGGACACATTAAATGGCAGCTGTCATAGTCAGGTTAGGTTCTAAGAGTCTCCTATACATGGTCTCTAATACTTAAACCCTGAAGTTAATAATATTGCCTCTAGTTTAATGGAGAAAGAAACTTAGATGAAGGTAAAGTACTTGTAGGTCTTTGTTGTTTAAGTAGCAGAGCCAGGATTTGTACCTAGTAGAGGGATATACAACAGTAAACTCCTTGTGAGCAGGACTGTCTTGCTAGCCTATGTTTCTTAGCACCTCTCAATCCCTTGCTTTTAGCGGAAGCTTGAAGTTTGTTTATTCATTCCCATTTTAAAGACAGGCTTACGTCACAGACAACCACAGGAAAAATAAACAAATGGGATTATATCAAACTAAAAAGCTTCTGCACAGTGAAAGAAACAATCAACAGAGTGAAAAGACAACCAACAGATACATTAACAGACACATTAACATTAACTCCCAACCAACAGAGTGGGAGAAAATATTTGCAAAATATACATCTGACAAAGGATTAATATCCAGAATATGCAAGGAACTCAAACAACTTTACAGCAAAAAACCAAATAATCCAATTAAAGTATGGGCAAAGGAGCTGAATAGGCATTTCTCAAAGGAAAGATATATGAATACCAACAGACATGTGAAGAAATCCTCAACATCACTCAGCATTCGGGAAATGCAAATCAAAACCACTTTGAGATACCATCTAGGATGGCTGATATCCAAAAGACTGAGAATGATAAATGCTGGTGAGTTTGTGGGGAAAAAGGAATTCTCATACATGGTTGGTGGAACTGCAAAATGGTGCAGCCTTTATTGAAAATGGTATGGAGATTCCTCAAACAATAACAGGTAGATCTACCATATGACCCAGCTATTCCACTACTGGGAATATCCCGAGAGGAATGGAAATCATCATGCCAAAGGGATACCTGTACTCCCATGTTTGTCGCAGCACTATTTACAATAACCAAGAGTTGGAACCAGCCCAAATGTCCATCATTAGATGAGTGGATAAGGAAAATGTGGTATATCCACACAATGGAATACTACTCTGCTATAAAAAGAATGAAATACTATCATTTGCAACAACATGGATGGACTTAGAGAAAATGATATTAAGTGAAACAAGTCAGGCACAGAAAGAAATAGCACATGTTCTCACTTATTTGTAGGAGCTAAAAATAAATATACAAACAAAGGGTGGAGGAGGTAAGAAGACACAACAATCACAATAATTCCTTCAACTTGTTAAGACAAGTGAACAGATATGATGTAGTTGGAGGTGGGCAGGGGAGAGGGAGCAGGGAAATAAGAGCAGGGAAATAAGAACAGGTAAAGGGACACAAAAATCAACTAAAATGTATATTGAGAAAATTAAAAAAAAAAACCTTACGTGAAGACTTTGCCATTATTACTTAGGCAAGAGTGACTTATATTCCATTTTATTGTAGAGTAGTTTAATTGTATGTCCCTGGTGTGTTCTCCTAGGACCTATGCCCCTGGTGTGTTCTAGGATCTAGTCATTTCCTTCTTGATTTCGTGTATATAGTTGTTCAGATCTACAGTTTCGGATGTCATTTCTTGCTTGCGGTCTGCAGCAAGTAGCACCTGTTTCCTTTTTTGTAAAATAGGACTAAAATGCAATGTTTTATAGGGCTCATTGGCACATTTAAATTTTGCTATTAGAATAAACAGATGAGTAAAGTGCTATGCAAATTGTTTAGAACTGTTGTTATTTAACTCCAAGTACGTAATATGAAGCCAAACCAAGTCTCTTTGGAAGACCACTTCTAGAAAGAGTGCATAAGAAATTAAAGGGCGGGGCACACTGGACAGATAAGATTCACTTTAAATGTTAATTCTAAAAGCTGAAAACTTTCTACAAACACTACATGGGATGTGTTAGCTTTTTTTTTTTTAAATGAAATAATGCAGCTTTCCTTCAGTTTTTAGAGTTGCCTATCAAATAGGTGGTAGTTAGTGACTACATGAGTGAACATAATGTTAGCTGGCTTTGGAGCTATTCACTGTGTTCTGGGTTACTAAATTGGAGATTTGTTCTCCAGTCTGTCAAAGGTCATTCATGTGATGAAAATTCTGCATAAATACTAACCTCTGTGGTATGTTTCCCTTCCATACTTTTTCTGCTTGACTAGGAAGAAGTACCACATCCTAACATTTTTTTGCAATTGACTTTTCTTGGTGTTCTAAAAGTTTTGCACCAAAGGAAGGATTGAGGGTTTTGTTTGTTTTGTTGTTGCTGTTGTAGTTGTTGTTTCTTTTGTGGCAGCTGGCCAGTACAGGGATTGAACCCTGGACCTTGGTGTTATCAGTACCACATGAATTTGTTTTTCTGTGCTGTTTTTTCCCTTTAGGCTTAACTTCTTTTTTGTGATTTTTGAGGTAAGAAATTAGAAGAAAATTAAATTCTAAAATGTTTGCAGTTGAAGTTTTCCTTGAAGAAATATTCTTGTTATAAATTGTTAAGAATGAATTTTTAAGTGTAGATTAATATACAATTCTGTTTTTCCTTGTGGAATTTACCTGTAGAGCTAAATACTTTTTCATATAAAATTCAAATGACGTTTAACCTAAACAACGTATAAGTTTGTTGTACACTTAGAGCTGTGAGCAAAGTTGTCATGAGTTTGTTTTTAACCTTGAAGATCTCCATTAGCTTTTTAAAATTTTTCCTGAACTCAGAGATACATGTCATCTGTCTTATTTCAGTGTTTTAGGATTAACATCAAAGGTTTTATGGGAAAAATCTTGGTGATATTTTCACAGAAATGAAGGTATGTTCATGTTTAGAAAAGAGTAGTGTATTTCAGGGCTTGATAATTAGGGATATTAATAGATTGGGCTTATAACTTGTAATGTCAACATTATGAGATAACCTATTAAGATGGAATCTTTGAGTTCGTGTCATTTCAGTTTATTAAAATAAGACTTCTGGCAGTATAGTTTTTTACTTTTTTATTTTTTATCGATTGTATATACTTGTGGGGTACAGAATCGAATATCAGTATATGTGTACAATTTGTGGTGATCAAATCAGGATAATTAGTATACTCATTGTATCAGTCTTTTTGTAGCTTATAACAAAATACCTGGAACTGGGTGATTTACAAAGAAAAATATTCCTTACAGTTTCTTTTTTTTCCCTTTTTGTCTTTTTTCGTGTCCGGCAATGGATCGCAACCCTCAGTGTCGCGCCCGTACTGGACCGGGACCGGCAACGGGATCGCAACCCTCGGTGTTGCTCCCACACCTCGCTCAGCCAGTGAGCGGGAACCGGTCTGTATGTGGGATCCGAACCCTCGGCGGGAGCGCCACCACGCTCCCAAGCGGCGCACCGTAGCAGTGCACCACCGGGCCGGCCCCCCTTACAGTTTCTGAAACTGGAAAGTGCAAAGTTCATCTGGTGGTGGTGACAGTGACTCAGGGGTCTCACATTGCAAGAAGGTAGAAGCAGAGAGAGACAGACTCTCTTTTCCTTTTAAAGCCCTCAGAACCACACCTCTGACCACCACTTTTAATCTGTTCACTATGGCATGGTCCCACAATCCAATCACCTCTTCAAGGCTCCACCCTTCAACCACCACAATAGGATTTCCAACCCCCTTAACAGTCACCGTGGGGGCCAAGCTTCTAATACATAAAACTTGGACACTGTTCAAACTTCAGGGAGTTGTGGGGGTACATAGTTAGTCAACTACACTCATGTTCACAAAATGTAATCAATCTTCATAACCCTTAACTAGTTTCTTATCAACTCCCTCCCTCCTCCCCCTTTCCCACCTTTAGTAACCACAGTTCTCTTCTTTTTTTTTTTTTTGAAAATTTAATGTATTATTGTGATTGGTTGTTTGCTTGTGCTTTGTTTCTTTATTTTAGCTCCCACTTATGAGTGAGGACATGTGGTATTTCTCTGTCTGTGCCTGGCCTATTTCACTTAACACAGTTTTCTCTAAGTTCATTCATGTTGCTATGAATGGCAGAATTTCATTCTTTTTTATGGCA
>NW_007728818.1:91749-93193 GCF_000696425.1 Galeopterus variegatus
TGAAAATTTAATGTATTATTGTGATTGGTTGTTTGCTTGTGCTTTGTTTCTTTATTTTAGCTCCCACTTATGAGTGAGGACATGTGGTATTTCTCTGTCTGTGCCTGGCCTATTTCACTTAACACAGTTTTCTCTAAGTTCATTCATGTTGCTATGAATGGCAGAATTTCATTCTTTTTTATGGCATAGTAGTATTCCATTGAGTGTGTGTATGTGTATATATATATATCACATTTTCCTTATCCAGTCATCCATCAATGGACATTTAGGTTGTTTACATTTCTTGGCCATTGTAAATAGAGGTGCGATAAACATGGGAGATATTCCTTTGGCATGATGATTTCCATTTCTTTGAAGACATGGCCAGCAATGGGATTGTTGGGTCATACGGTGGTTCTATCTGTAGTTGTTTGAGGAACCTCCATACTCTAGCAGTATAGTTTTTACATTAGTATAACTCTCATTTTTCTGTGTGTGTGTCTCAAAAATTAAGTAATGACATATGGGAGCCATAAATAATTAGTTATTGTATAGATAAACAGTTATTAGAACATAGAACAGAATATTCTGTAGGGAAAATATTCTGGAGGAAATATGGTGAGAACTTTTGGCCTCTGGACTCTTATGGAGTTAAGCTTCTGTTGAAGTTGAGGTAGTGGTATCTATGGAGGGCGTAGATCTCCACAGTACCAGGATTCGGAGGATCATTTCCTTGAATTTTCTTCATTTAGATTTATCTCTAATGTAAGGGGTTGAACTTGATCATTTCAGAGTCCCTTTCAGGTCTGGTTTTGTTGATACCTGGCAGAGGGGGAAGTCCTTTGCCCCTCATATGTTAATCTTTTATTTACTTTCAGGGAATTCAATTCCAAAGTCTAACAAAGTTTGGCCTTCTTCCTTGAGGATCTGTTTATGCTTTAAAGGCAGGCAGCACTTTGATAAAAGTGCTATTTTTGCCATTCTTCTCTTAAATCTCAAGAATTATTCACAAATGGGCGGTTGGCTGATGGTGGTACTGGTTGACAAGCCCTGAAAATATTTGGAGCATTATTAAGGTTACTTTGGTGACTGTAGATCAAAATAAGTCATGTGACTTACATGCATTTGAATGATTTAACATCTCATGACATACAGTAGGCATTTAATGGCAGAAAGTGGGCAGGTGAGAACTACTAATCCTGTTTAATATAGTATTCTTTGCTTTTCAAAGTGAGAACAGTAGTATCACACTATTCTCTTGTATCTATCCAGGCTTTTTAGGGTCCAGGTGAAATGGCATTGACATAAAGTTTGAAGTAGTAAAATTTCTAAGATGAATTCTGAAAGACTGGCCTTTTATTTGATTCTTTAAGGTGGTGTAGTTGTTCTGTAATGCAGTATGACCAAGATGTCTAAAATATGTCTTCTATTTCTGTGCCCACAGGATCAGAATCTAAGGGTAGGC
>NW_007728818.1:93730-95580 GCF_000696425.1 Galeopterus variegatus
CAAGATGTCTAAAATATGTCTTCTATTTCTGTGCCCACAGGATCAGAATCTAAGGGTAGGCATCAGGCATTGATATTTTGATAAAGCTTCCCAAGTGATTGTGATACTCACCCTTAATTTAAAACACTATTGCTTATGTTTTCTTTATAGCAAAAAAATCACTTCTGAAACTATTTTGCTAGAAATTAAGACTCATGTTTTTGTCTTTTTATCTGGTAGGCAACTAGGGCAAGACTCATGTTGACGGTGGTTTTTATGGCGAAGTTTTCCCCCAAAATGTTACATTTTATTTTACCACAAGTTTTTTTTTTTTTTTTGAGTAAATGTTTACAATAATAACAGTAATACTTTATGTATACTAAGTCCTTGCTATATGATTGGCACTGTGTTAAGTGGTTTATGTGGATTTCCTCATTTGATCCTCACAGCTACTCGGTGAGGTAAGTTCTTTATCCCCATTTTCTAGATTGAAGCACAGAGAAGTACACACACACATACGATTATACAGCTTGTTGATGTTAGTATTCAAACTTGGGCAGAGGCAATTTGACTCAAAGCTCTATACTTGCAGCTATTGTGCTAGAGCAGCCTGCCTTATTGCTTATATAGATGAGTTAATAATTAATCTCAGGAACAACAAAAATGATTCCTTTCATTCTAAACTCCAGACCTCCATCCAGTTTTTTCTCAAAGGCAGTCAGTTATTAACAAAATCTATTTTATGAATCCTTCCATCAAAAAAAAATTTTTTTTTAAATTTGTTTTGCAGCTGGCTGGCAAGGGGATCTGAACCCTTGACCTTGGTGTTATTAACACCACGTGCTCCCAAGTGAGCTAATTGGTGAGCCCCTTCCATCAATTTTTAATATGTAGACAATATACAAAAATATATGTACAAGTCTTTTATGTATCCATGCACACATAGGAGTTTCATACTGTTTTTTCCCATAATGTATCTTGGGGAATCTTTCCATATCAGTCTTTCCATACTGCACCCCCCCGTCTTTCTTTTTAAATATTTATGTAGTATTTCTTCTTTTTTCTTTCTGAGATTGATAGTACTTAGTAATTTGAACTTTCTGATCAAAGTTTTGAGCTAAATTGTTACAGTTACAAAAATACTTTCACTATTTCTTGTTGCTGACAACTCTGTGCAAAAGGTAATATGCTGATTTTACAGAGGAGGTAAATGAATTTTAGAGACTTGTCATTCAAGGTCATGGCCAGCAGAGCTGCTGTTAAAAATCTAGGATATCTGGGACTATTGCTCAGTTTACTGTATTTGAGCTGCTTTCTCCTTATCTCTTTATTAAGGTACTATAGTTTTACAGTTTCCTTTGTATTCATTATCTCATTTGTTATTCAATACTGTGAAGTAGGCATGACATACGTTGTTCTTAATTCTGTGGTTGAGGAATCCAAGGCTTAGAGGCTGTGATTTGTACAAAGGCAAACTCCTTTAATACTTGTTCTATCATGGGACTTGAGCCAAGGTGTTTTTACTTTAGGTGCAATACCTGTTTCTATACAATATGAGAAATATGGAAACAAAGACATATTTCTACCTGTTTTCTTTGAATTGAGAATTTCCTGGCTGTTCCTTGAAAAATCTAAGTTAATTTCATGTGCTGGGTTCTGGACCACATACCTTGAATTAGTTATGTCCTTGACATTTTGTGATACTTTAATTAATCAGACATTACAGTTTAATAAAATAGTGCAGCATTGGTGACAGCTGTAAAATCAAATTGCTTGCATAAAATTTCTTCACCACCTTCGGTGCCCCACATTTTTTTTGTGTGTTGTACCATGTATATCTGATAATTTTTTTCTTTGTTTTTTTTTTTTTT
>NW_007728818.1:96267-97709 GCF_000696425.1 Galeopterus variegatus
TTTTTTTTTTTTTTCTTTCAGTGAAAGGTAGTGTCTAGAAAGGGTATGTCCCTTCAAGAGAGAGGTGCCAATGTCCAACCGGCCTAATAACAATCCAGGGGGGTCACTGCGACGTTCACAGAGGAACACTGCCGGGGCCCAACCACAAGACGACTCGATAGGAGGAAGGTATGTATTTCATGGTAATTTAAAAAGGAATTGGGAATAAAAGAAAATATTGTTAAAAACCTCATTGTGAGGACCAACACTTGAATGATTCACTACAAATGGGTAATTTTTTCGAATTTTTCAGGCAGGTAACACAAAGAAAACTGGAATTCAAAGCAATTCCTAAATCTTTCCCTAAATACACTAGGCTCAAAAAATAGTTTGCAGTCACTGGTATTATCATAAATTTAATTTAGGGTCATTAGCATATGGTGTGTCATGTTTTGTTTGCCCTTTTTCTTCTCTTCCTTAAGCATGTGCTACAACACATCTTTCAACCATTGTGGTCCCTTTCCTTGTATATGTCTTGACTTAATGATACTTTATTGAAAGGAAGCTTTGTTTTACGAAGTTTAGTTTTGATATGAGTCTTTGAGTTTTTTCTTATCACACTTTTTGACAATATACGGATGCTGACAGGATGGTGAGGCTGTCTGGCTTCATTAGTACATCAGTTGTTTGATTATTTTCTTAGTGGTCTCTTCTTGGTCTTTTTAGTTGGAGTAGTGGTATGAGATAGTATGAGGAATCAGGTGTTTTCTCTTGAATGTAAAATTCCAAGTCTGATTTAGCTAAGGACTATCATCCTCTGTATAACATACTCAGAACTCTTCTTGCAAGGCCTAGCTAGTTCTGTAATCTAGGGACTAACATTAATCATGTTTATCTTGCAGTAGATAATGACTAAATTCTAATAGGATTACCTGGTGTAACAGTTTGAGGCATAACCGTGTATGTCTAGTAAATTATAAAATATTTATTTTTAATGACAAATGTAAAGAATAAATTGAAACACATCATGTTGACATTAAAGTGGAAAAGCTTGGACTTTGGACTAGGACAGATTTGTGTGTGATTTCTGCCTCTGCCATTACGTAGCTCTGTGTCCTTTGTTAAGAGTTTCATGAAACCTCAGTTTCTTAGTCCTCACAGTGGGGATAGCTATTTCATAGGGGTTATTGGTTAACTTCAGTACATAAAATATAATTGAAAGGTAATACGAATGTTTTCACAAACTTTTTGAAGTACCCTCATATTAGAGTATTATTTATTTATTTATTTATTTAATTTTAATTTTTATTTTTTTTTGTCCTTGTTGAGACTGGCTGCACCGCGTTCAGCCAGTGAGCGCTGTGAGCACACCGGTCATCCCTACATAGGATCCAAACCCGCAGCGGGAGTGCTGCTGCGCTCCCAGCGCCGCACTCTCCCGAGTGCGCCACGGGCTTGGCCCA